>NC_139841.1:17483848-17571348 GCF_963691815.1 Echiichthys vipera
TACAAGACGTTGAAATATTCCTAATATTATCCCAAATCGTTTGTGTTCTTTTCTACGGCACGCACGTTTCTCAATCCTGTCATCCCGTCTTTCTGACACCCAGGATTCATAGCAGCAGATATAAAAGGAACCGGCTCGTGGACTCAGCTCTACCTAATCACAGACTACCATGAGAATGGATCTTTATATGACTACCTCAAGTCCAACACCTTAGATGTCAAGGCTCTATTGAAGCTGGCCTACTCGTCCATATCAGGCCTCTGTCACCTGCACACAGAGATCTATGGCACACAGGGCAAACCAGCCATTGCACACAGAGACCTGAAGAGTAAAAACATCTTGGTAAAGAAGAACGGATTCTGCTGTATAGCAGACCTTGGACTGGCAGTGAAGTTTAATAGGTATAATATACATTTTCAACTTTGGAACACTCATTTTAATAAGTTTAGCTTTGTCTTGCATTTCCTGAAATAATACATTTCTATTTCTCCTCCCCGTCTCAGTGACACCAATGAGGGGGATATCCCTCCCAACCTTCGAGTTGGTACAAAGCGCTACATGCCACCTGAAGTGCTGGAAGAGACCCTGAACAGGACCTACTTCCAGTCTTTCATAATGGCTGACATGTACAGTTTTGGCCTCATCGTTTGGGAGATGGCACGACGTTGCATCTCTGGAGGTCTGGAAAAAAACCTTTTTAATTTTCTTTTTATTTAAACATGATCTATACATGTCTAGGTGTTTTCTTGATGATACACTTGCTCACATATTTGTTTTCCTGAAGGCATTGTAGAGGAGTATCAGCTGCCCTATCATGACCTTGTGCCCACTGATCCGTCCTATGAGGACATGATAGAAGTCGCCTGCATTAAGAAACAAAGACCTTCATTTGCTAATCGCTGGAGCAGTGATGAGGTACTGTAGATGATTTTTTCACACCACTTTCTTACAATGCATATTTTAAAAAATATTTAATATGTTTTAATGACTTAAATCATGGTATTGGTATGGATATAAATAATGTAGTAATATGTTTTAGAACAGTAATAAGCCATAAACACCTGGGGTTGCCAAGTTGGAAAGAAGAAATCGATTTGGTCGATATAAATTCTACTCCACATTTACAGTATAATTGCAGAGCAAGTGGTTTATTAGAAAGTGAGTGAGTTATGAGTCTTGGTTTCTCACATAATAAAAAGCCATCAGATCTGCAGTTACAAATGGTATTAAGTGGTTAATAAATCGATTAAACTGGTCTTCTGACTAATTAAAGATTAAAAATAGGCACATTATGCTGGAGGATACATACCTGCCAAAGGGCTTTTTCACAACTTGCAAACCCCAGAGTCTTCCTTAAAAATGGCTTATAACTGACTATTAATTGTTGATAAATCCATTCATCACAACACGCAAACCTGTAAGAATTGTTTTATTCTCATGTATATGAACTTGTGTCTTCAGTGTCTACGGCAGATGGGGAAACTGATGTCTGAGTGCTGGGCTCACAACCCGGCCTCTCGCCTCACAGCCCTGAGGGTAAAGAAGACCCTGGCAAAGATGCTAGAGACCCAAGACATCAAGCTGTGACAGCGAGCTAAGAGAGACACTCTCATCACCAGAGATTTGCCACGGCCACTGGCATGGCGCCACTTACACTGGCCAATAGAAGAAAGGGAAGAAAAAAAAAGAGACTGTGAATGATAGCACAAAGGAAACTGACAGCGAGGATGAGTGATGGCGATAACGGTCGACAGGGAGCCAGAAAATTGAGAGGCAAAAGATTTATTATGTCAGAGGAGATCTGAACCTCCCGTTGTCTAAGACTGCCTCAGACCAAGTGTTCAGGTTGTGCTTTCTGTGAAAGCTGAGTGGTTACCGGGACCAGACTGTCCAGGTGGACAGGGAGCCTTGGCAGGAGAGGAGCACTAAAATCCTTCTGATTAGTTCTCAACAGAAGAAGCTCCCGCTCTGCTCGTCTAAAGCCATATAGCAGTATTCTATATGCAGTCTTTTGTACTGTCACAGCTGCCTTTGTGTTTCTTTTTTTGACTTAGTCACTGTCATCCATCCAAAGAAACGTGTAGTTCATGCTCAGTGACCTCATTGTCAATGATATTATTATTATTATTTCAGAACAAAGCAGAGTAGGACTACATGATAGAACATATGTCCAAGAGAAACAGATTTCACTATATAGCATTTCTATGTCATTTTTATTTCAACAGTAAAATAAGACACTCGTCATGAATTATGGTTGTTCTTCAGGGCTGAAACTGAGGCCTTGCTTGCCATCCTTCGCTTTTCTTTCCACTCACCATTCATCTGTAGAATCGAGCTGAAATCCATTGATCATTATTGCCTTGCTGGATGTTGAAATGTGTGTCTCCGATGATTTCTTTGTACAGAATATGTCCCTTCCACTCTACCACTATGGCATGTGCCTTATTTAATCTGTACATATGTGATAAATAAGAGTGTACGAGTGGATCTTGATGACATTCCCCTAATAAAACAACTACGCATCTCGAAGGCTTGTCTATTTCTGTCTATCGCTCCTGTAAGATTCATTTTATTAAACTCACAATGCAAACAAATGAGATCCTCGTGCTCCATTTTCAATGTTGCATATAAATATAATTTATTATTAGTCTTAAAAATTCTTTCTTACACTTTGTACAATAACTTGACATGAAATGCAAGCAGTTGCGAGGAACATCATGAGTGTCAGAAACAGAGAGGCTACATTCTCACTATACACAATAATAATTATGAAGCTGAAGAACAACTAGGGAATCCAAAAAGGCCAGCCCACTGAGAATGTAAAGATTGTTTTAGAAAGATGCAAAGTTTGCATAGACTGCTTGACGAAAACTGGGACAACTCAAGAAGCAACGGAGAACACTTGGAACTGTCAAAGAAATGTTGCATCTACAGCTACCACATATTTGTATGCACACAGTCAGTGTCATAATAACATTGATGGCATCTGTCATTAATGTACAATCACCGGTAAAAGTCATTCAGTTCTGAACACAAGTGACACTTTTTGAAATGACGTTTGATATTTAGATGATCGCCCTCTTAAATTTAAACCTCATACACTATGTCAATTATTTGGTACAAAGCAGTTGCATTGGTCCTACAAAAATAGACTTATTTGATTCACCCTTCTAGTATCTACCTCTCCCATCTGCCTGGTCTCCTCAATGTAGACAATACCATCTTGGACAACATACAAATCATCAGCTGTAAATTTGACTCAGATAGGGAAAATTATCTTGTTCACCTCTTATTTAGGGTAACAGACAGGTGTGAGTGTGTAATTAGCCAAATGACCCGATACTAAACATGCAAAGAAAGCAAAAGAACAATAACCAATGCAACTCATCAAAAAATATTTCAAAGACCTTAAAAAAAAGAAATCATGTAAAAATCACACATAATTGAAAATCAATATTTATATATGACATGAATAAAAAGTATTAATAGTAGTTACGGCAGCAACACTAAAGCTGTAAAATGGTTACATTGATTTTCTTCTGTACATGTAAATGCGTAAATACTGCAGGAGTCCACCGGGGGGTGCTATGGTACAGTTAAACATAATGGAACGGGAAACAAAATGTGAGGACACTGCAAAATCTTCCATAACAGGCAGCATAAAATACAAAAAAAAAAAAAAAGATATGTTTAAATAGGCATATTATTAAATACTATGTTATCACAGAACACATACTCGCCCATGGAGTTGCTATGGAGACTGGTTTTGGAGAGTGAGAGATGCTTCCTCTGATCCTTGCTCCTTTAATCCTTTGACCTTTTGATAGCGTCTCACTACTCAACCTGTTGTCTATGGCAAGGGCATTTTCCAGATATCCGCACAGTCCATCCAAATAACCGGACAGCTGTTTCCAAGGAAACTAGAGCCAAAAATATCAAGTCGTTGTACCAGAAAAAGAGAGAGGAACAGCTAGAGAGAGGAACAGCTAGAGAGAAATGACAAAGATTCTTGTTTACCCTCCAAGTTTTTATACCTTGTGTTGCCAATGTTTAACTGGGTCATGGCTGAGTAGACCTAGCTGTTTTTTCCTTCTTACTTCTCTGAGTGTTCTCACTCACACACACCGACACACACAGTATCTGTGAGCATGTGCATTTGTCATTGTGATACCAAATGACACGCCTGCTTTTCAGCGTCCCCCTCTCTTATTTTCTCTTTATGTCTTCTTCCTCCCTGGAATTTCACATTCCCTGGTGGGCAGATGTCAGTGATCAGTCGGTGCAAGAACTAGGCTGTCATGGCGTCCCATCTCCTCCAGTACCTGGGCCAGGCGACTGAGGTTGCCATCAGGAAAATGCTGGGCCTCCCACAAGTCCAAGATCACTCCCGTAGGACTGGATTTGGTGGCAAAGTAGTTAAGATACCTGAGTGAACGATTGTGACAAAACAGAGAGGAGTGGGTCAGAAAAAGGACGGAAATATGTATGAATTCACCCTCTCTGAAAAGCTGAAAGTCTGAAAAGCTCCACTTAAATGTCTGCCCCCCTCCCGAAAAAGCCCAATCTGCCCTGATTGGTCAGTGTTCCTGAGTCTTCTGCACATGCGCTCTTGGTATCCCTGCACTGTCGTTGCAGCCAGGAATGACTGTAACGGCGCTGTGGCGGCACTTTCTACTTATATATAGTACAGCTGTGATATCACATCCATACAGAAATCCTGTGGATTGAGTGTTTTGATAACTCACAGTATATATGTAGCACCTCGACCTGCTTTATAATAATTTAATAAAATGGTCTCTCACTTTTTATAACAGTGCTCATTTTTGTAGTTTTCAGTAAATGAAGTTCTCTTGCAACAAGCGCAGCACAAAAACAAATATAATTTATATTAAGTGAGGAGAAAGGTGGGGAGAATATCCAAGTAAGATAATAATACAATATAAGTAAATAAACAAGGTAACATTACTTTCAGAGCATATGTGCTGTAAATTATATTTTAAAATCCTATTTTTTCAGGTTTTTATAGATTTCACACAGTTTTCTTTAAACATTCAAAATAAACACTGGATTTTTATGTGAAAAAAATGTAAAAATGAACTAATATAGCCTATTTATACACTTCTCTTCTGTATGTATCATCACTGTGAATGAGAGGTTGATTCATGTCTCTCCTTCCTTCATGCCACACTCTGTCAGTGGTCTCGTCAATCTGCAGCTGCTGCATGTGATAAGGCCGCCCCGCTGTGCTGGGACCTTATAAATGGACACACACTGTATCTCCATCACACAGACACAAACGCACACACACAAGACTATCAAAGACACATGGGTGACGTTTTCAAAAGAGAAGCGTCATTCTATCTTTGTCTCTTTCTGTGTCTGCCTCAGTTCAGTCGAACTCAATTAATCTCAATTTAGCAGATGATTATCAAAATGAGTCACATTCCCACAGAGCAGTCAAAATCAAATACAAACAGACTAGTTATCTACAGTATTATTCTCTGTACTATCCTGCTGCCAACTTATCGTGAAAAAAAAAGAATTTGGCAGCCACAATTCACAGTTTTTGAAGAATATAATTATTTGTAGGTTTTTTTTTTCTTGTTTTTTTCCTATAAAAAAATAAATAAATAGCAAAGCCGAATGACAGCCCATTCCTGTGGCCAGACTGTGACCGCTAAGAGCCACTCCGACTCCCTCAGACAGTCGTGTTCCTTTACCCACCTGTCAAGGTTAAGTTTGTGGGCTAACATCCTCCAGTCATTCCCCCTG
Organism: Echiichthys vipera; assembly: GCF_963691815.1. Classification (NCBI taxonomy): domain Eukaryota; kingdom Metazoa; phylum Chordata; class Actinopteri; order Perciformes; family Trachinidae; genus Echiichthys; species Echiichthys vipera. Next base: position 17,489,621 of record NC_139841.1, read on the forward strand.
GTCTGTGGTGCATCAAGACTGCCACACAACTTCTGTCGGATAGAGACGGGGATGCGGAAGGCATTGGGCCCCACTAGTGTGGTGATGTTACTGGCGGGGTCCAGCAGAGATGTGTCAATACTCTGGGAATCCTGCAGACAGACAGAGTGACAGTTAGAGACAGACAGACAGACAGACAGACAGACAGACAGACAGACAGACAGACAGAGACTGTAGCATTGGCATTTTTTTCCAGCATGTACATATTTTAACGGCATCTTACAAAACGAAAACAGCAAAACTGATTTGTGGCGAGGACGATTTATTTTTCTGGATTTTATAAAAACTGAAAATTATTCATTTTATTATCATCTATTTATTGATGTGAGCTGAGTGATTTTCAAATGTATTGCGTCTAGAGGATTAAGTGCTAGAGGTTTGGCTACAGAAATCAGAACAAGACCCACGGACAAATGAACCAAGGCCAGGCAGGGACACAGCTCTGCACTGCATGTACTGTAATTCATCTCATTACTGAGCACAAAGCCTGAGTGCTCCGCCATCCCTCAAGCTCTATCCTCCTGGCCAGATGGCCTTTGTGAAACAAGTGCAGCAGGACTAGAGGGTGATTATTCTTCCTCTGCTCTGCATTTGCCCGTCATTGACAGGACTATATGAAGGCCGCAGGGTCGAGACTCCCTGTCTTCCACCTTGTCAGTCTTTGTGAACATTGCCGAAAGAGGGAGGAGGACATGAAAGAGAGGGTAAATTTGTTCGCATATATCTTTTGTGATACATTGCTCGTTTATAAACAAGGACAGTCATTCTTTTAAGTTTTTATAAATGGAAGCAATAAATGTGTTTAGAGTTTAGGCTACAATTTTAAAAGGCAAGTATAAACCTTACCTCTGACAGTGTAGTGTCCAGCTGAAAAATTTGTCCTTCTCCCTCCACCTGGCGCACACATATCTTACAGGCCAGGTCCACAGTGCTGGAAGAGAACCGCTCCAAGGTAAAGCAACAGTGGAGGTTCCTCTGCGAGCCGCTCCACACTTGCTGAAAGGAAAGCTCCTGCAAATAGGTGAAGAGGGTAGAAGATTTACTGAGGTGGCAGAGAGCATGTGAAAAATAGTGCTTTTTTTCTGAAAGGGTGTATGACCAGTGTACCTGGTACTTGGCCAGTAGTTTGCTCTTCCACAATGTGTGGGGTACATCGTGGATGGACAGTCTCAGGTTGTGGGTGCTGTCTTTAAAGTTGAGAGTCTTTGGTTCATCCAACAACTTCCCACCCATTTGTTTCTCCATCTGTAGGACTTCCTGAATCCACAAACAGACACTTGTTAAGTATATGAAACCATGTATACTGACCTTGAAAAACAAATTTGTTTACTTTTGTGCTGCCGTAAACAGCTGTTATTTGCTACAGCACTTTCTTGCATTTGCTCTAATGTAAAATTGTAAATTAAATGGTTCAACAGCAGATTCATCACTTTCCCTCAGGGCTTTATGAACCTGAATCTGGACCTCCCATCTGAAACCAACTTCAATGTCCTTGCAACAGGATCACTATCACTTCTCATTACCCATTCTCAAACTTAATAACCGTGTTTAATATCCCTGCTCAGTATAATAATCCTTCCTTATCTTTCCCACATTTTGGAAGATAGAGGGAGACAACAGTAGAGTGGAGGGATAAAGGTGACTTATTTTGCGTTGGTGCAGCAGCTACATCTTTCTAGGAGAGGCAACATTTTTCAAATGCAAGCGCCTGTCTCCCATTATTGTGACGCACCAACACAAAGATTTCTCATTCTGCCTCCCACAGCTCATCTGCTGGCTATGCCTACACACAGACACAAATTAACTTTTCAGTCGGACCACTACACACACAAAACATAATTAATGCTCGCAAATGCATTTCATTTGGGCTACATAATATTTTTGCAAACACAAACACAAAGACAAAAGAACGGAAAGAAGACAAGCAACCTGTTGTGTATTTACCTTGAGTGCATCCTGTGTGTCGTCCAGGCAGTAGACTCTGATGTGATACTCCATGGCGGGGCAGGTGACAGGGCCGAAGATGGCCAGTTTGAGGCGCTTGGTGGTTGAAGCGCTGAGAGATTGGCCCACTAGGCAGGAGGTACCCAGTGTTTCTGTCAGGATGTGGCAGGACTCATCGTCCATTTGGATATAGCATGGCGTAGTGAAATTTTCTTCTCCTACTACCACCACATCCTACATGTGGTCAGGAGAGAGAAAGAAAAAGTGACACAAGTGTGGGAGATAATAAGCTGAAAAAAAAAGACATACAGTCAAGGGTTTCATCATTTTTGTTGGCGAAATTGTGATAGCATTTGGAAGAAATATACAGAGGAAAGAGCTAATTAAAGAAGCATTTCTCATCCTACATTTTTGTAAATAATACCAAGTACTCCATTGTGCGTAGCCAGTAGCCGTCAAATGCTTCACAGTCACAGTGTGTTCCCCATTTATATGTGTTGAAACTGAGCAGAATGTAAGTCTAAATTGATGTAATACACAAGTAAGAAACTGTGTACTTAAACTTCATTTGTCTTGTTTGCAGTAGGCGATGTGAGTGGGTATGCCTCCCCCTTGTTAGTAAAATGAGCCATATACATGCCTCTTAACGACCTGCCACCCCTTTCTCCATCCCCTAGTACCAGAGAGAGTGCAGAAGTAGAGGGGTTGTTTGGTTGAATGTGTTAGTATGACTCATTGATCCTTTATCTGACTGAGGTTTTTGCGTGTTAAAATCTATGGCCCCGACCATGGCTCTGAAATTTCAGCTGTGTATTGATAAATCCATGGCACTGTCCATCATGAAGAAGTAGCAGACAAATTTGTAATTAGGACTTTTTCTCCTGCGTTGTGGATCTAAAATATTCTTTAAACTAATGAACAAATCCCCTATTTGTGTTTATCAAACTGCCGTGTATTAAACCCTCATTAACTTCAACTCAGTTGACACTTTCAAATCCTTTTATGACATAAAATATTTTTGTCAAGTTGGAAATTGATGGCTAAGTTGGGAGAAGAGATGTGAAGAACTGGCTTGTCTAACTTCATGCTCAATTTATTGATATTACAGAACATTTCGATTATGTTTGATTGAAAATTAACTGAATTTCAATTTAAGGGCGAACGTACAATTATGGGTCATGACCTTTTCTCATAAGCTCTGTCCTTAAAATATTACACTTGGCAAGTGAGTATTACTTATGTCCGACACCCTGCCAGTGTGTATTGTGAGGTAATAGATGATGGAGTATCCAGACCAAATGTAGTTGACCCCTGTAATAGCACTAATGCCAGGACATATTTCTCTTTCATTAAGAGCGTCTGGTCTGAGGAAGCTTTCTCCCTCTCTTGATCTCTCTTGATCTTGCTTTCTCTCTTTCTCCCTCTAATCCAAACACTCCTCTGAGCAACACATTGGCATTAATTCAGTCTATTATGAGAGACAGAAGAGGAATTACAGTATTTTATTGTGAGCTAGGCCGTTTAACAGCAGTATTATGGCTGATCATTAGACTCTTTAACTGCTCCTGGGAGATGGCACTGGGGCTCCTTAGTGGGGGATAAGTAGAACACACAGTGGAAAAGTAGGCTTTTGCGTCATACATATGTGTGCAGGCACAAACAATAAAACATGTAAATAAACGCACACACACACACACACACACACACACACACACACACACACACACACACACACACACACACACACACACACACACACACACACACACACACACACACACACACACACACACACACACACACACACACACACACACACACACACACACACACACACACACACACACACACACACACACACACACACACACACGTTTGACTGCATTCATCAGCAGAGAGTTTTTTCTAAGAGGCGTGGGTGGATAAATCTTTGTAGAAGAGTTACTGAAGCAGAAAGCCCCACATGTTCCTCATTATATGACCTGCTGTCTTCATCATCATCACAACACCATGTTCCCTCAATGACAGTGTGTGTGTGTGTGTGTGTGTGTGTGTGTGTGTGTGTGTGTGTGTGTGTGTGTGTGTGTGTGTGTGTGTGTGTGTGTGTGTGTATGTGTGTATGTGTGTGTGTGTGTGTGTGTGTGTGTGTGTGTGTGTGTGTGTGTGTGTGTGTGTGTGTGTGTGTGTGTGTGTGTGTTTTGACGGGGGAGGAGGTGCGGTATCTTGGATGCCAGTGGAACTGATTTTTCTCACTAGGTGGTGATGACTCTCTATATATATATAAATATCCAGGGATTACTTCTTCCGAAGAGCTCATCTTTCCTATTTCTACTGCAGTGATGAATACACACTTTGACAGAGCATGTCATATAAAGCAATATTTCACTCATGCAGCATGGAGGCTGGCCTCATATAAAGGAAGCTGCCGTCGCCTTGGATATTACCATCTGCTTTTTTGACAGGTCAGAGATGTAATCAATAGCAGGAGTGTAATTACCACAGGGGACAAGGGAGGGGCGTGCATCCCCTCAAATATATGATATATGAATATTTGTCTTTGCCAATATTTGTAATGACCAGATATGTCATCAGATCCTCTGAGGTTGAAAGAAAGATACTGGTTCCCCTTAATATTCAAAGTTAAAACTGACTCCAAAATGCACAGAATATGCAACGTTCACTGAACTCTTCATGTTTCATGCTGATGTACATGTCACGTGTGTAGCTCAGGAGTACATATCAAAGTTTTTGGTTATTTTGTGCCCTCCACATAAGGGCTGGTTTAATATCATGATGTTTTTTTTTTAAAAAACTACCTTGATATCGATATTGCAGGGTTGAGTACTGGTGTTTTCATGAAATATTTACACAATGGGATGAATAGAAGAGGTGAGTTTTGATTAGTGATTTGAACATTGACAGGTGGGTGCTGTCACGGATGTGTTGTTGTCCATTACTGAACATCCCACAAGTAGCTGCTGGGTAAAGAGAAATACAAAGCAAAATAAGCTTTTGTTCCAGGTGTGTGTGGATTTGGCTACAAACAGACTGGTGATACAGTTGGTTACCTCCAGATTGCATCAGACTGTCTGTATACACGCACTCGGTCCCCTCCCCAATGTCACCCTTGATCAATAGTTATTTCCTCCTTAAAAATACTCAGTCTACACTGAGCTTTATTGGCTGCCCCGAGTAATTCATCAATGTCACAAAGGCATGTGGGGCCAGTCTGGCAGCTTTTCTCTGCTCCATAAGTCATATCATCACATCAGCGTTCGGGATTGTGCAAATACTTCCTGAAAGTGATGTTATTCAAGCCACTACTCAATAATGAGCTGACAGAAGGCCATATATTAGATATAGGCTGGCTAAGTAGTTTCAATGTGGCTGGCCTCTACAGTATACCTGCATAGATTCCAACTACTGCTTCAACATTTTCCTAAATACCCCCTACACATAATCTGCTTGTGGTAATTGTACTGTTTTTGTGCATGCGTGACAGAGATAAAGTGCGGAAGAGAAGGAGAGAAGAGAAAGGTAGAACACATTCACATCGCTGCCCTCAGCAACCAAACTTATCATCATCAGCACTGTTAATGATGAAACACACCCGCGCGCTCACACACATGCGCGCACACACGCACACACACACACACACACACACACACACACACACACACACACACACACACACACACACACACACACACACACACACACACACACACACACACACACACACACACACACACACACACACACACACACACACACACACACACACACACACACACACACACACACACACACACACACACACACACACACACACACACACACACACACACATTACACCAAAACAAAAACTAGTCACTCATAAAGGTAGAATTCAACAGTCTGGGGAATTAAACAGTCCCAGTCTATTCCGTGCTATCAGAGGTTTACTATTTCAGCAACTGGTTACAACAGGGGTTCGCTCTGAGTTTCACAAACAAAGCAGGTGGAAGTTGATCCCCTTCACCTCTTCCATGCTATCATCCCATGCCATTTCATCATTTTGTTTTTCCTGAAACCTTTCCCCTTTGCTCTTTGCTGAGTGGAATTTCCAGCTCACTAAATGCTGTGTGCTGTGACTCTTATTTAAGGTGGCAAAGATATCATTTTTAACACTTCACATGAGTGCCAAAAGCAAATTTTCCAAACTCAGGATCATGGCGATAGGCATTAGAGTCTGCTGCACAGTTTCATTCCACATCTCACCTCCCAGTGGTTCTGCTGTGACTGGCTCTTGAGCTGGATCAGCCAATCCTGTTGTCCGTCAAACACGGCACAGTGGTGCATGGTGATGATGAGGGGCCGGGTCAACAAGGCGCCGGGGGGCCCGCAGCTCACCACAGGGCTCAGCACTGTTTGACCATCTTCCACCGAGGGCCTGGAGGTGCACAGAGAATAACACACATACAAACGCACACATACACACACTGTTTAGTGGTGGTGTGACAGTTGTTTCGATGTTATGTGTGACATGGTGGAGCTGACAGGGGTAAACACAGCTCTTGGGCATTGATGTGGCAGGAGGCACTGCGTACCTCATGTTGTCCTTCCTCTGAACCGTCACATACATCTCATACACTCTGCCCTGAGGAATGGCCCCTGCTGGAATAAGCAGACTCACTCCTGGAGAAAACAAAAACAGACAGTGTCTCGTAAAAAAAACAGGCATATATAAGAGTTGTGAGTTGTCAGGTAGACCAGAGGAGTCTTTACATATTTGTGCTGCCATTGCCTGTCATAATTGTGATTAGTAGGTTTCTTTTGTCAATGGTCCCATATTTTGCCGTTTCAGCACCTGCGTCTTTAAGCCCCCACTTTAAAAAAATCTCTGTCTGCTATGATTGATATATATACTGTATATATATATACTATAGTTTTGACTTCACAACCATGGGAAAGTCCTGACGACTCGTTTTAAGGTACAGTTTCAGAATATTTGCTGTGTGCATTTGTCTGTTGATTGAGCACTTGGATACTCACAGTATTTAAATAGCACCTCAACCTGCTTTATAATAAAACGAACATGAAAAAAATACTTTTTTCAATATGGGACCTTAAAGTGCTAAGTCAGTGAGACCACAGAGAGGGCCAGAATAAAAACTAAAAACATATTTGTTATCTCTTACATATGTATAGTTACATGGTGCAACAAAGGTCTGTAATGCTCTAGTTTTTACATATAACTGTACAAAAATATTAAACATTTTATTTAGAATGGATCTATCTTAATTACTGCATTGGTAAAGACTTAAAGCCCCGGTGAAAAGTGATAATTATTTTATTTAGTATAGTGAACTGAACTGAACTGAATTCCCCTCAGCCCCACATATAGAAACTATGGTACTGGTATTGTGTGACATTTCATTTCTAAAATCAATGATCTCTCTTCTCTTCATAGCATTCTCATATTGCTGCAGCCAGCATGATTTACATTTTTCCGTTTCGGATTGATTTGATGTGATGTCCTGTCCGATGTATTTTTCAGGACCCTCCCCCCCACATTCCGGCATGGAGAGACACACAAACACACACACAGAAAAAGACAAACACACAGTCTTTCTCACTCTGGAGGGGTTTCTTAGATAGCTCATTGATTTCCCATGTCCTTGTACTGAACTTTTCAAAAGGTGACAGACAGCTTCTCTTGCTAGCTACCAAGGCAATCACAACCCTGCCACAGGGACGTCTGACACACTGGCACTCTCCCTCACAGCAAAGCTTCAAAGAGATGGGAAATGCATTTTAAGATGCAAAATACTAAACAGCCACAGTGACGATGCCACAAAATATTTTATTACCCAGACACACGAACAGATCAAATATCAAATGTGCTCTTTCCTCTCTCTCTGCCTATGTAACATGATGAGGTGGCTGAGCGCGACTAGCAGCCCAGGACATTTTTACAGGAATCAAAACGAAAAAAGAAAAACTTTAGAAACTTGAGAAGCCGGTGTATCCTTTAATGTCTCTGCTAGTTTGTCTCTGCCTGTCAACATTCAACTGTGGCATGTTACAAGCAGCCCACACGTTTGAAGTGAGGACAGCATGGCAAATGTAAGCTGTCTGAAACAGTATACCCCTACGTCAGTGCTCCCACTGCACACACACCTCAGGTATCCATCAACCCTTGTCATACTGTGTGCAGTCTACACACTGATCGGTTGCTTACGGTTGAGCTTACTATTTCAAGGTCACATCTGTGTGAGTAAAGGTTATCCTGGTAAAGGTGGAAAAGTAGCTCATACATCTGGAACACGGTTTAAATTGTAATTCAGTCTCGTTTGTGAGCATTTTAAAACATACCAGCAGGCCTTCTCGTTATTAGATGTGGCACATTTCACCATGTGTATTGATAAATATGATTATTTGAGTTTCTTGAGAGTTGATGAGAAGACTGATACCACTCTCATCTGTCCGCTAAATATGAAGCTACATCTAACAGCATGCTAAGTTAGCTTAGTAAAAAAGACTGAAAACAGGAGGAAAAAGCTAGCCTGACTCCGTCAGAAAGTAACAAAATCTGCCTACCATCACCTCTAAAGCCAACTAATTAACACTTTATATGTCCACAGATAGAACAGCTGATGGATGATCTCCTCTCCATGTCGGACTATATTGTGTCAGACTATATCCATGTCACACACATTCACATGTTCTCACATTCACACACAGTACACACAAATGGAGGTACTTTTACTAAATGCTGATGAGAGGAAGAACTCATAAAGCACCTCAAAGGAGAGCCACCAGGTAGATGAAAACATGCAGCTTCAATCAAAACAGACAAAAGACAGCTAATGAGTTTTAAGATGAACTAAGAATTTGCTGGAACTTGCAGATCCCTCTTTCATGAACGAGAGCTCATTTACTCCTTATTCTTATTGCTGCATATTTTTAAATATTAAACAGATTTTGCCTGGTTAAACATAAAAATATTGACTGAATCCCAGATCAAAACACACAAATCTGAAAACAATTCCTCTCATTGTCTGTCACAGTACCTGAGTTGGGCACGATGAGGTGTCCTCCTTGGGAACTGAAGGAGCCCAGTGCAGTGCAGGATGGATCCCTAGTGCGGAGCAATGTCTGGGTCTGTGTGCGACGGCCCATTGTGCTGTCACTGTTGTCCAGGAGGCAGTGAGGTAGCTTAGGTGACAGTTTAGAGGAAAATTCCCCACCCAGGTCATCCTGCGGAGTCACTAAGCCTGAGGAGTTGTACACCTTAATCTTCAGGTTGGGAAGAGGGTCCAGCAGAGGGGAATTGGTCATGGGGATTTTGTCAGCCACGTCATGGAGGGCATAGACGGGGCCACGGTACATGGCGGCTGCTGACGTCAGGTCAGGGGGTGCTGTTAGGAGATCAGCTGGAAAAGGAAATAGAGTCAAGTAGAGTTAATGTCTTAAGAGACGTTCTGTGGTCATCATATACTCTTTCGAACTGGGAAAACTAGTAAGCAACCAAAATCGCCATGAGGAACTGAAGTGTTGGCATCAATGAGCAAGACTGCTGCCTGGCTTTACTCATTTGTTTTTCACTCATTAGGGAGGTCCAGTTCACCACCAAGAAACATTACTCAGTCAGAGAAGTTATACTGTAGGCGCAGCTGTGATTCATGAGTAACAGATGGCATCACTAACGCTCAGTTTACCCAGCAGGTATAAGGATAAATGCTCAATCGCTGGGCTGAGTAGGTGGAGTGGTAGCAGTGGGAGCACTTTGTCCTCCAGCTTCTCCACTACCTCTGACCTCTCTCTGTATTTCAACAACACCAAGTTTCCAAATGATACAGATGTTAATGTACCGGTAAGTCAGAAAAAGTGTTCAAATAAGATAAGAGATGGCCAGAACAATGATTAATTATAATATTTGTATAGGCTTTGTAGTAGTAGGAGTTTGTTGTTATTATTAATGCTTTATAAAACATAAATTACTGTAAAGCCATAGTAGTGCATGATTATACACACGCACACACACACACACACACACACATATATATAAATATATATCCTTAAACCTATTTAATCAAAGGAATATCCAAATTACAAGGATTACACAGGGGTCTAAAAATAACAACCAGTATCAATTTTAGACCAATCAAATTCCCTTCTGACCTTAGTTCTTGGGGTTCAACTACACTAGACAAACAATATCATTTAACATTACGGTTTACTTTGGCAAAACAGGTTTTGTGTTTTTAATTACTGGATTAGTGAATGTCTCTGATGTGTGTTTCACAGTGGCAACAACACAAAGAGCACATTTTGGTTTTAAATACCGAAATCTTAATTTTCCTTAATTTACAACACAATTCCATTCATCTGTCTGTTTCCCTGCCGTCGTTCTGTCCAGCTTACTGCCGCTGTCTTACTTTCAAGTCGTGCGTCACAATAACAAATCTAATTGGAGTTTAATATGCATCACGCAGACTGGCCTTATTATGCCTTAACGAAGGGGCATAGTTCGGCCATCCATAACAGCGACAATCATTTTAATAGTTTCATCACCTCGCCCGCACAAACATGCTGTCTGTATTTGTCTCACAAACTCCCTACTCATCTACAATCAAAAGGGCACATTTACATTCACCTAAACACTAACACACACATGCTACCAGAGCAGGTGAGTCAAACATATACCTGACCAGGTTAATACTTTCGATGGATAATGCAATCAAATCCCATTGGCTGACATCACAGGTATGACATCTATAACAGGGTATTGAACCCCAATTTTTTGTTGTTGTTGTTTTGACTGAAATGTGTCTGTAGCACAGAGTATCAACCACTGTCAATTAGCAGAAGCTAGGATCCATGATGACGTTCACTAGCTCACACACTGGTGATGTAGAAGACAGGAAATCATGTATGCAAGTGAAAACACAGACAGGAACTCATGCATGTAGGCAAACACAAAAACAAACACATATCTATCCAGTGCCCCCACCTTTTCGGGCAGTCTTGATGCTGACTGGCTGGAAGCCTCCATTGAGGGCGGATGTATCAATGATGTCAGAGTCAAAGTCGCGGTGGTTCTTCCTGTAGATGAAGAGAGCCACGACGACCGAGATAACCAGGCACATGATCACCGCTATGACAATGCCCACATACAGAGCTACATCATCTGTACTGGGGGCCACTGGAGGAGGAGGAAGAGGGGGGAGGAGGGGGGAGGGTTGGGCAAGAGAGACAAAAGACAGAATGAAAAATAGTGTTTCAAGATCCCATAAGTAAATCAACAGCTTTCTTTCTCAGCATGCAGGAGTTGTGATGAAGCCATTATCAGCAGACTAATATCCTGCTTTAAGATTGAGCCGGATATTAATAACCATCTACTGGGAAATAAATACATACAGTATATCTGCCCTCTTTTTTGTGTGTGGTTAATGCCGGCCCACTGTGGCAAATAATTTGGATGTTGATTAAATAATATAGGACACTCTTAATTGTCAAAAGTGAAAAGTGATAACAATGCAATTACTAAAGAAAGTGCAGTACAACTTTATGTATTTTCAGCTTTGCTACCCCACATTCACATTAGTAAAGTAAATACATTAAAGGGCCACATATCTTTTTTGATTTTTTAAAATCAGGATCATTTTCCAAAGTGTTTCTTGTTGTTATACTCAGCTCCGCCAACTTCATAGGTTGTATACCATGATTGTACAAATAATTAGAAAAAATATATAATGATGATAAACCTCATAAGAAAAGACTGCTCCAGTGCAACCCAATGACACACTGTCCTAACAAGCAGTCGCAGAAGCAAGATCAAAAGTTCTGAAGACGGAGATGTAGATGTTTTCATCTTCAAATTACCGTGCTCTGTGTTGAAGTTCACAGTCTGTCTTTGTCTTTGTTCTTACACAGTACAGATAAGATCTAGACATAGCTTGCATTTCTCAAATATGTCTTTCATCTCTGTCTCCCTCGCAGAATCTTTCTGTCCATTTTCCAGCTGGAGAAACCTATGTGATTAGCAGGCCTGGCATGGATATAGTGGCTGTTGGAAACGCAGACTAAGACAGGCACTCATTACCCATCAGACCTTTTAATGGATGCCTACTGACAGTTTGAACTCTTTGTAGTGTTTGGTAAAGAATGTCCTTCACTGTCACCAAGTTGACAAATGGAGAGAAACTCTTCTTTAGAGATAGCGAAATGCCAGAAGGCATGTGTGAGCCTGTATCTGTGCATTATATGAATACACACTTTAGATGTCAGAGGGCTCTACAAAAGTCAAAGACTGAAGCATATAAACACATTTATATTTATGAGAGGATCAAACATATATTGATAAGAGAGACATTTCTGGTTTTGAGATCATTTGAATATGCAAATGGTCAGAAACTGCACCAGTAGATGGCAGCATCAGCCATAGAGCCATACGCAGCACTTTCAGGGCATGCATGATGTTGAGCATTTGTGTAAATTAGCCTCATGTGTCTCAGGGATACAGATGGCACTCAATCTGTGTCTCTAGTGTTCTCTTGCACAAAGGAGGAGAAGAGGGAGAAAGGCAAGGCAACGGAAGGGAGTGTTTTTGTGACACCAGGAAGCCATAAGTTGTGTTCTTTTTTTTTTTTAGCTCAGTCTTGGTCTCCAAGAGTAGCAGCAGGTAAATTATTTTTTCTCTAGTTATGACTTGATGTTCATTTAGATGGATAATAGGTTTTAAAATCAAATTATGTATTAAATCTAAGTATGCCAGTCAGTTTAAAATCCATTCTATTTAATGAATGAATCTCATCAAAATTAAACTGGGTACGACCTTCACCAGGGCATTCCCTTTCACAGTATTAACATAGTGATTAAAACATAGATGAGAGTTTCTTTAGGTTAAGATGGACTGAATGACTACAATTAAAAAGGCGGGGGAAGACTTTGTTACCCTCGGTACCCAGGAAGGACATGTGCGGCCTCGCCCTCTCTATTCAGCCTTAACTGAGACATCACATTAAAGAGGAGTGTCAAGATATGTCCTCATATATTTTAGGCCTCTAATCCTTCTTCTAGCACAGACACGCACAGAAAACAGAGCAGGGAGCCAATGATGAAAGCCTGAAAATGTAATTTCACTGTGCTTCCTCTGCCAAGCTTCCCCGCAGTTATTTAACATATATCCCCCCCACCCCCTCAGTCGAACAATCTTCCATCCACACTTTGATGATAAAGGCAGCAACCTGCTAAGTGTACGCATTAAAATGTATCACTTAGATTAATACATCCCTTTGAACATGAGCCATTGTCGGAAAGGGAAAAGTACAACAAATGGAAATGAAAAGGATTACTGAACACTTCATTCTGTGAGGACGCAGAGATTTACAGAGGAAGGGTGAAGTAGAAGAGAGAGAGAGAGAGAGAGAGAGAGAGAGAGAGAGAGAGAGAGAGAGAGAGAGAGAGAAAAATACACTTAGAAAGACACAGTGGGTTAAATCATATGCCTTATTCAGTGCCTGAGCTCACGGTGAGGCTAGGTGTCAGGTGTAAGTTCATGAGGAGCAACAGGGTAAAGAGCCTTGTCAGCTCTGTGTTAGACAATAGTAACATGCCAAGTAAACCGGTAGCTGGCTAGCAGAGACAGGAAATAAGAAAGGACAATGTGGAAGTGAAAAAAGGAAAAGCCCTGAGGTGCACATAAATACAAAATTCTAATAGCAGTAATGAAATACTGTATATATGGACACCAAAGAACAATGGCAAACATTTGTTTTATTGTTTCGTTTTATGTTTTTAGTTCAAAAACACCATTTATAGCCCCAGATAAATCCAAGCCACATTCTATGAGTGACCAAAAATTCCTTGTGCATAACCTCTCAATGAAGATTAAAGACAGAGACAGACAAGTGATGAAATGAAAGAAATAATGTTAAAAAACCCAAAAAGATTTAAAACAAAAAACAACCAATAACTCACATGAATTTCCAAAATCACTCTGGTCTTTTGCCTCAGAGGACTTCTGATATAAGGAACCTTGAAGAGAGGAAGGGGATTGTGGGTGATAGAGAGAGAGAGAGAGAAAGAGTATGGGAGGTGGGGGGGGGGGGGGGGTAGACGGGAGAGCACTGATGAAAATCAAATTTAAGCCAACAGAAAAACAAACTCAACAAATGAGACAGCAACAAACTCATGAGTAGGAGTGATGACATGGGGAAACGATCTTTCTTGATTTGGCCCCTCCTCTCCAGATCTGTGTATAGAGTATAGAGATGGATGAGAGGAGCGAGGGGGAACATGGAGGTTCTGTGAGGGAGTGGCGTGATCCATCAACAGGGCTTAGTGCCTTAGCAGCAGCAGCAGCACTGATGCTGGCAGGTGAGGGGAATGGAGGAGCTGATAAAGTGTGGACTCCAACAGAGTCAATAGCACCAACAGCCTTGCATCTGTCACTAGATAGTGGAAGGAGAGGTTAGTGCAAAGGATGAAAGAAGACGATTATGTTAGGAAAGCAGGAAATGGAAAAGGGTTGAAGAAGCAAGAAAAATCTTCAACATAGATGGTTTTCAGGCTGCAAAGGGGCTTTTTGTTGGCTTTCCTGTGGTCAGGTTATATGTTGACGTGAAGAGGAAAGTGTGTAGCGTAGAATGGCAGCCAGGGACATAATAATATTCAGTCTCCCTGAGACATCCATAAACAACTATACAAACAATGAAGTCCTTATTGGAGAGAGAGAGCGCCAGAGGCAGACAAGTGGACCGACAGGAAAATCAATGGCTTGATAGATGGGGCTGGTGTGTTCATATAATCAGGCAATGGGAAGGCCGGGCTGGAGCAGGGGGAGGTGATTGTCAGGGTCAGTCTAACTGATGGCCCATTTGAACCCATCCTGTAGAGTTTCTATTTATCCGTCAGTCTACATCGTAGCCAGAGTAAAAGCATGCTTCAGTGGGTGGGCTCCAAATGAAACCTCATGGCCCAAGAGAGACAAAGATTAGTCCTTACTGACAACATAGGGCTGGGGAGGAATTGAGGGAGTCGTTATCTGTTCCCTTCATAACTTTCTTGAATGTAGCAGATTTCCAACCTCAGATTTCCAGAAACTGTCATCTGAAACTGAGGTCACAGTCGGAGTAGCTAAAGGTTAACTTTTGCTTCTACTACTTCTTGATGGAGAATCTACGTTCACTGAAATCGATGATCATATTACCAAAGATATTGGCATTTAATCAAAAGTTTTCAACCACTGTAGTGCAAATAAGCTCATGTTTTAGGATGGCTGAAGTGATCATGATTTCCCAGTGTCTGGTATTTGATAGCAATAAAACATTTGCCCTGGCTGAAGTACACACTCCCCTTTCTCTAGATCAATATGTCAAGAAAATGTCATGTCTGAGAGTGGGGTTACCAAAGGCCTGGAAAACACCATCAGAATCAAGAAAAGCGGACCACAGAGGGAGTGCGAAAGGGATTTAGACAGGTCAGCCTCAGTAGACTTTGAAAACTATTCTCATATGTGTTAGAATTGGGAAGTTAAAACTGAACAGGGAGAGAGTGCAACCTCTCCAGATCAATTTGTAGATACATAACATTGTTAACTCCAACCTCCAAACTCCCCGACGTGATAAACGTGACGTAATGTGATAAACAAGCTGCAAAGCAAATTATAACACAACTCTCTCCTTTTCGACTCAGGTCAGTTGTGTTTTAGAGCATCACAAGTTCTATTTCCAGCTCTGGTTATATCAAATTCCTTTGCCATATTTCTGCGATGGATTGCAATTGAAGTGATTTCAATAAATTCAAACAACAGAAAATAAGATCAAGCTGCAACGGAATCCACAGACGCGTGTTTGCTCCAATCCCGGCTCTGCACTGGAGGGAGCAGATCAGCGGTCCGAGGTGAGTTCAGATTGCACACAACTTCCATTCCCAATCATATTTGCCATAATGTGAGCTTTTAGATAATGGGCTGTTCTCCTAAATGCTAGTGGAAATGGTCATTAGCATTGACATAAGTGGCTTCATCCTCTTAGCTTCTAAAAAAAATCAATCCCTGAAATGATCCTAAATCTATATCATTATGGCTTTATATTCTCTGCAAGCTGGGCATCAATCTACCAAGAACTAATGCTTCTGAGATAGGCTGAGTCGCAGAGGGCGGGGAAGTGCGGGGTAAACGTATGTTGTGCCACAGAGGGAAATAAAATGAGATAAATAACACAAATAACTGTAGGTTCTCTTATAGACTGCTCCCCGATGCTTCTTTACACTGTAGACGTATGACCTCGGCTATAAAAATCAGCTAATGCATTCCTCTGATGCTAATGTTAAATGAAATCACTGACACTGCAGTCATAGTTTCCTGTAGGTCCTACGTACATATGGACGTATGAGTTTAATTTGGACAGAGACACGCCGATCCATCAGCCAGCTGCACGTTGATGCATACTGACCGCCAATGTGATGTCAACTGTAACCTATAGTACATCATGTCGTCGCCACAGTGACGGCCAGCTGTATCAAATTCTAAACATCCAGCAGCTGAGCCTCTATTATATTATTAGTGTCACAATTACCATCTGGTTAGGTTATACACATGATGGAGGCATCTGTGACAGTGTGTGGGTCTAACACCTTCAAAGATGTTTATTGGAGAGGACTTTCTGCTCAGTTACTGTACAGCCTTTCAAGCTTTTTCTCTTAGACACAGAAAAGAAGACTGTTTAAATAGACGAAGATTAAGGTATAAAATATTTTACCCTGTATCTACACTGCAGTAAACACACACATGCATACACAAACATACAGTAGACACACACGTATGCATCAGAGCAACTGCAGTATGACCCCAATCTGTGAATGTATTATAAGGGAGTTGGCTCAACTAAACTGCCAGGCTGTTTGAACTCGCTGGAAGAAAGAAAGGCAGAAAACAATTTGCTGCCTGCAGAAAAATATCTGGCTGCACCACAAACTGGCTTTGGCCTTTTTTTGTTAGCAACAAAACACTGAAACCAATTGAAGAATTGTAATTTATGAGAAAGAAATGCTGCTGCATCCTGGAGCCTTTTGTGTACTTTGAAATCATTTTAAGACTAGAATATTATCAACAATACTTTTCAACACATGTAATTTCCAACTCAGGAAAAGGAGCAAGTCTACACTTGTGCCACTTTGTGGCCTTGCGTTTCCTCTCATTGGGCAAAAGGAATCCAGAGTTTTTTAAAATAAGGTAGTAATCAAAGCAGCCTGGTAGCTGCGACCCCCCTTATGTAATTACAATATAATCACTTATTATTATTTTAAATATAACTCCCAAATGCTCAGCCTGTGACAAGGATAATTACTTGGATTGCTTCCCCATGTGGCCAAGTATCTTTTAACATATACTTTGCAACAGAGTTAAAAGATGTGCTTGGGTTTCTGCTTTTATGTCACTTTAATCCAGCAGCTTTTGTCTATTATGAATGTGCAAATAAAGAGATTGAGTGCAGAAGACAGAGCGGAAGGCATTTTAGCATGTCTTATTGTTTATGTATGAGTGAAGTGAAACAGAGTGAGTGAGAGACAGGGCGAGAGTGTTATGTGGGGATGTGAAACACAGCATGTTGATGAAAGAGCAGAGCGAAACTCATGGTCAAAGGGTGAAGAAATTTCTTTGGTTGGCAGGTCAGAGAGAGTAGCAGAGGATTAGCCGGGTACTCACTCTGCATGCACATCCCATCGGTGCAGTTCTTGGACTGGAGCACCATGCCCTCACAGTCCTTTCCCCCGTTTTTGGGTGCTGGAGCGTTGCATTCCCTCCTCCTCCAGTGGGTGCACTCTGTCCCACAGGTGGACCACTTACTCCACTCTGTCCACAGGCCATCCACTACCACACAACAGACAGGACGGACGGGGGTAGAGTGAACGAAATGGTACATGAGAAGATGAAGACAAATGAGTGCATGAGTGGGCGAGTGGATCCGTGATTGAGACAGTGAGAGATATGTGGGAGAGAGACACACACGTAAGGGGTGGAGGCACAAACAGAGCGAAATATGCAAACACAGAGTTGTATCATATTTTATATATTTTTTTGTTTCTGTGCACCTATACCCTTTCCACCCACTACTAAGTGGGTGTATTGTAATTTGATGCCATACCTGGGCAGAGAGGGTTGCATGCCAACTTCTGGATGCCTTGTCCATCGCAGATGGCGCCGCCGTTGAGCGGGGCTGGGTTGGTACAACTGCGTGTGCGTTTCTGGTAACCGCGGCCACAGCGGCTGTTACACACCGACCACTCGGTCCATGTCGACCATCCACCATTCACTGAAATACACGGTAATAAAACATGTTTGT
This sequence comes from Echiichthys vipera, assembly GCF_963691815.1. NCBI lineage: Eukaryota > Metazoa > Chordata > Actinopteri > Perciformes > Trachinidae > Echiichthys > Echiichthys vipera. Next base: position 17,507,938 of record NC_139841.1, read on the forward strand.
TTTCTCACCTCATCCTCACCGCACTTTTAAAAACAGGTTGAAGGGTAATTTTTAAAAGGACACAACACAAATAATATAAAAGACAATTTAACAGATCAAATTAAGAATACAAATGCAGATTAAAACATTACATTTGTTTTCAGTGTGACTTATCAATACAAAGTTTACTGGAATCCCTTGAGTCGGACACCTCAATATACAGTATTGCCCATTGTTAAATGTATACATATAGTTTTTGTGTTTTTGACCCTGAAATATCTTACTTTGCCATACAGCCTGACAGTAAATTGTGGTCAGATTGCTGCATTTTCAATTCACTGATTCCTCCTAATGCCTCTCTTCCCTTTCTCATCCATCTCTGTCAGGGACTAAATCCAGTGCAGAGTGACACCAGGGCTTTTGGCTGAGAACACGTCTGTGGCATTTTAGATGGTGGAACTGGGGCCCCTTGGAGTCTCTGACTTTCAAATGTGACGTGCTTATGAGTGAAGCCCAACATATTGGACTCTAGGGGAAGACTGCTAAAGCCCCACATTTCTTTACTGTCTGCTTTCTTTCCTCTACGGATTATGGATCTATCTTTTCTCTCTCTCTCTCTTTTTTTCCTTTGTTGCCAGCTTGTGCTCCTGTTTCCAGTGTCCTTGTAGCGGGTTGGGCTAGAAACCACTGGGCTAAAAACAGATTGCCTGTCCTTCTCACTTTTTCATCGCTAACAACAAACATTAAGCCACCTTATTCTTTGGGTCTCTCAGACTGCTTTATGGGGGAGTATGTGTGCTTTCATACACAGCAAAACTGCATAAAGGTGCAGGTGAAAAATGTCTGTTGCATTTTCTCTCAAGGATGGGTTGACATTAAAGCAGTTTTTATATTCTTAATACACTGTGTTTGTAACAGGAAAGCCTTGCATACTTGTCCCTGAAAACGTCTCTCTTGAATTTACAATTTGTGTTTCTACATCACCCTTACATTGATCGCCACTAACCACATTGCTCTCAGTGTTCATGAAATAGTAAAAAGTGATGAGGAAATTATAGATTTGAAACTCAACCCTGGTGAATGGAATCAGTTTCGAGCATCTGTTCATTTTTGTTTTGAATGTGTATCCATCCACATACATGCAATACCTCTTCTTTCAGTCTCAATGTGCTATGCCTCCAGCAGGCGTTGAAGTTTCAACCTCACAGCCGTGCTGTGCAATAACAGTTGTGTTAGCTGATGTTAGGGAAACAGTGGGTGTGTCTGTGTGAAACCACAGCAGGAGTCTTTTTAAGTATGGCTCAGCCACATCAGCACCTCGCTTACAACTCAGAAAAAATTACTAATCTTCCATTTCTTGCACACCTTCCGGCAGGAACAAAATGAGCGAATGTTACATGCCGCAGGAGGCGGAGAGGGATTTGCTTTATGCAGTGTGACTTTGAAATTTGTATTATTTTGTTTAGTTGAGCTGACTTCTTATAGGAATACAACACTTTTTCTCTGCACTACTGTCTGAATTTACTGATCCCTCATGTGGCTCCTGAGGACAGCAGATGTGAGACCAATGATGGATCTTATTCACTACATTTATATCAACAAACTATTCTGGTTTTTGCTTTTATTCAGAAAAAGAAAGGATTCCTACTATGCTGTTTGCTTCTTTGATTGTGAAAAAACAGTAGCCGTTTGCAACATTTAATTGATATCCAGGTTTTTCATAATGTTTAAAAGTTGGTGCTAGTTGGTTTGTGTACAACACCAAAAGCAGCGCACAGAGCTGACTACAAGCCGTAAAAGAGGCCACAATCTGGCCGTAAAGTGTTGAGACCTGCAGTAAAAACCCCAGTTGAGACCAGGTGAAATATGGTGGTTACTCAAACAGCGAACTTACGATGCCATTAAGCTGAAAAATACTTTGAATACTCTGAATGCTCTTCATACATGTCACTGCTAACACTAGCAGCCTATATATGATATAATATGCTGATTACATGACCTGTATCAAATTTGGAATATTGTCATAATTGTAAAAGTGGAATATCAGTGTGCAAGAAACGGAGCCATTGTTGTTCAGTGTTAAAATCTAGTGTTGTATTACCATAGACAATAACTGTGGCGGTGGTGCTGCGTCTCTTGGCGACGATGTTCTTAGCAACACAGGTGTAGTTGGCAGTGTCAGAGAGGCGGGCCTGTTTGATAATCAGGTTGTGGTCGATGGTAATATAGAAGTTTCTGTCATCCGCGGGATCAATGACTTCTTCGTTCTTTAACCACTCCACCTGAGAAGAAGAAGGGAGCACAACATGAAAAAAAGAGAAAAGACAGGCAGCTTAGATTCGGAAAAGTGCTTTCAACAGACGGTGTGAGAAGATATAAGACAGGTTGACCTCATTAAATTGCAGAAAAATCACAGCAAAGTGTTTAAACAGCTATAGTTTTTCTTGTCTCCGCCTAGCATCTCAAATAGCAGCGAATGCCAGGATTAGAGCGCAATTGTTTACGTCTCTGAGGTCCTGCTACAAAATGTCAATAGCTATCATGCTCTTTTTATTCTCCCCCTAGAACAAAGCACTACAGTAACAGCATCTTTGTCAGATAGAGAGAAGAAAACTCTCCACAATTCCTGCTGCTGAGAGTCTCTCTGACCTTTCCTTATGAGTTCCATTTCTCTAAATGATACTGATATTGAACTCCTGGCACTATCACAGAACAGGGGACCATTTAGATCCTTTATTTGGCTGTAAATCACCAAGATCCTTTTTCTCTTCAAGAGGCGCAAAGGTTTCGAAAAAGAATAACATGTGCCACCTCACACTCTGCAGCCACTTTGATTCAAAAATATTTGCTGGTTCTCTGGTTTTCTTCAAAAGGGGCTGTTCAGTGATGGGGAGGCCTGGTAAATAGCTCCCTTCCTGTGTATTGTGATATCCCATGAGGAGCAGGGCCTGATAAGAGATAAGACCCTAGGGAGCATTACAGGAAAAGATAAGGAGGATGTTTATAAAGGTTCTTCTCATGAGAGATAAAGTATATCAAAAAAAATATAAAAAGTAGGACAATAACCTGATATAAGGCCTGCCAAGACAAAACGTTGTTTTTAGATTCCTCAAGAAACTACACAGCATGTAGTTGTGCAGAGTTGTAAAACACATTGGGGCATTGTTGTAAGACCAGCATTTTTTAGAACATTTACAAAAGAAGAGATGGGCCGATTGTGACATGCACTGATGTATCACCAGCTTCACAAGTATCTGTGTTAGCTTGAGATGACTGATATCCAGAGACAACACACTGGAGAGTCTGGGAAGAAAACATTTCCAATTCTATGCAATTATTTCAGAAGTTCCAAACCAGCCCTGATTCAAATCAATGCATGCAGTTCATAAAACACCTATCCCCATGACAAACTTACACCCGAACAAACACTGGCTGCAAAATTAATATTAGCATAGCTATACAGTAAACCCCTGGAAGTGTGATGCACATTTTCTGCTGATTTGGTGCTTATGAGTGTTTTCTTCCATGAACGTGTATTAGCTCAAGAGTCAATCATCGTATGGAGCCAGGAGGGATAGAATTCCCTCACAGGCCTTCTACTAGCTTAAATCAAACCACTCTTTTACACGAGCACAATGCAATAAAGCGCTGCCTTACATAGGCCGTAATATATAGGACATGCAATTACATCCATCGCTGATTCAGAGACTGCCATCTTCATTCCTCAAGATGATGCTACATCAGTATGTGTCAAAGCATGTTTTTATATAAGCAGTTGCTAATTTCATTTAATTTACTAGATACTTGATTTATTATTAACAAATGCAGTGCCCATTGCCCAATTAAAATGTTCTTTCTAAACAGACTGCTTGGCTTCAAGTATTGCTGCTTGCAGCTTTCTAGGGAACCGTTCATCCAAACAACTTCACACCTGACACTCCTGAGCAATACACCTAACATGACATAGTTGCGTACCCTAGCAATGCTACAGTATACGTGTCATTTGCACACGTTGGAAAATTGGTTTTACCAGAAATCTTCCAAGGTTTAGACAACAATACAAAAAATAGTGGTTTTGGTTCAAATAAACCCGTTCTGGCAGAAAGGCAGAGAGAGCTGCAGAAACATTTGGCGGTGTAACAGGTAGGGTTCCCTTCTCAATACACTACACGGTGTCTACATTATGGCCTACTTATAGATATGTCATGCTTGCACTCAACACAGCCCTGCACCAACCAAGGGTGTAGTTGATTGGATGAAAGGTTGTGGAGAAAATCGAAGGACAGACAGACAGACAGACAGACAGACAGAAAGGCAGGCAGGCAGACAGACAGACAGACAGACAGACAGACAGACAGACAGACACTTCATTGTTTTTAATTACAGAAAAATACCTTTTAATTGTAGATCACTTTTTCAAAGCACTATTATCACACAGGTCAATGAGAAGAAGAAGCAAGAAACAAAATATCCAACCTCAGTCAATCATTCTGTTGACTTTGTCCAGTATTAGGTGTCATTGTCTTTATTTGGTGAACTTAAACCTACATTCACTAAATAATGCTTTCAATCTCAGTTTAGCAACACATTTGAATGGTTACTCAAGTACCTTATAGCAAAGCCTCTCATATTTGATAGGTGTGTATAATTAGGCATTTCAGTATTGTGCTATTAAGTTCACTTCCATTTTCATTTTATTGTAATAAATCTGCCTTGACATCTGCCAAGGCAGCAGTTAGACATCTGTCAAGACTTTTTGGACTGGAGTACCAGACAAATTCAATGATAACTCACTCAATTGTAGCTTCTATTGACATTTTCTCCCTGAGGCTTCAACGTTGAAAATATATTTTATAAAGGTACTCCAATGATATACATTATACAAACATTTTAAATAAGGTGAATAACACCTGTACATTATCTTGACCTCAGACCTGTAATCACTCTGATAAAAGCAATGATGAGCAATGATGCACTGTCACAACTGCATTCAATGCATCAATGTCTAAATTCAAGGGTATGTTTTTGTGTGACCTAATTACCATTAGTCTTTGAAAGATAAGAAAAAAGATGACAAACATGACCAGAGAGAAGGACCCCTGTATTTAGAGAACAAATATATAACAGTGATCCGTCATTTTGTGAGTTCTTTGTTTCCTGTGTCATGATGAAAAGTGAGGGAACATAAGTCCAATAAAACAAATATAGATGATGCAAACAAGAGAAACTATGGGTTTTGTTGACATCATAATTTAGACCTGTTTATTTAGAGATGCCATCAGTGTGTGCAGAGAGCTGGACATTAGAAAGTAAAATGCCTGTTCTTGGAATAGAGATTGACATCTGATACAAAGAGGTGGTTAGACAATTTTGCACCAATCACAGAGGCAGCCTCTGCAAACGTGCTGCGTTCAGATGTCGAGAGCACTTTTATATGAGGAGGAAATTAAAAATTGAACAAAAGAGCTTTTCACCGCAGATGGAGGGGTGGGAGGGAGACGGAGTGACGAGGGACAGAAAGTGGTACAAACTCATGTCAGGAGTGGGAATGTGTGTGTGAGAGAGCAGGAGTGAGCAACAGTTCACCCATCATTTATTCTGTACCGACTATAATTAGGACTCATTAATAAACCCAGAGATGAAAAGGTAAGCCAATCTCTACACCGCACTTGAGAAAGAATTTCAAATGAATGAAAATCAGCAGAAGAATACATCTTATTTAGCATTTGTCCAACTTTCTCTCATGCCAACAGACTCAAACATGCACAGGGAGATACACAAACTTGCACACACACATGCAAACACTCACACACACTCGTGCTCGTTAGCGTCTGATTGGCAGTGAAACATCCGGAGAGGTAATTGGCACATTTCGTGTCATTAACTGAGGAAAATTGCCACATGTCAACTGTCATAAAGAGAGGGAGTCTTCCTGTCTGGTCAGAGTGACAGAGAGAGAGAGACAGAGAGAGAGAGAAAAAAAGAGAGAGAGAGAGAGAGAAACCTTAACCTAGAGAGGAAGAGAAGGAGACAGAAAGACAGGTAGGTGCAAAACTGAGAGGGGATAAGGGAATAGATTAGGGAAAAGGAGAGGAGGTGAATGTAGCACAGGAGGACGGTCACTAGTGTTCCGAAATATATATGATACGTCATCACTGAGAGGTGAGGAGGGACGAGATGGAATTAAGACGGGGAGCGGAGGAAAAAAAGTTACAAAGAGGTGACTTTGGACTTGAAGAGTTGAACACTCTGAATGAGTGAGTAGAGTAAGGGAAAAACTAAAGTGAGATGTGAACAAAGAAAATCCAACTGAGAGGAGATAGCTTTTTTCATCTATTGAGCTCTGAAGATTTCACAGACCAGGATGCGTCGGACGGTATTGAGAAAAATAATAAAGAAAGGTGGAAAAAATAAATCTGTCGAAAGAGGTGCTGTACAGCGAGGAGGAGGTGTCCTTAATGTTTTGTAATTTTATGTTGAAACAGGAGGCTGGAGCAGAGCATACAACCTTCAGGTCTTTTGAGGGACTCACTCATAGTGGTCTATGTCCTTATCCAGGTGCTGGATCAGGACACAGCCTCCACTGTCACTTTAGTAAACAGAAATGGCTGCGGACCAGGCTGTAACCAGTGGGATGTTTCTGTGCTCAGCCATGGGTGTGCCAACCAGCAGAACACTAATTAGCCCAATATACAGAACACACTGTATACAATCCACTCACTTGTTAAGAACTAGTGCAAGGCAAAACCATTCATTACTCATCGCTGTCGTGTCAGAAATAGAACGTACAGCAGAGTGTGGGGGTGGAGAAGGGGTGTGAAAAGGAAGAAAAAAAATGTTCCACAAAAATGTGTGCGACTCCTCTACAGAGAAGTCATTATGAGCTTTCCTGCATCTCCACATGAAGTCTAACTATCTATCCAATGTAATTTATTCATTTCCCTTTTTTCACAGCATATATCCGCCGCAGGCTTGAATGACACACCTGGAGAATGAGCCACAAAAGGTTACAAACTGATTATTCAATCATTCACTACGAGACAACAAGCCATATGCTCTGCATCTGCCTGCATGACAAGAATGGAAATGTGAGCTGTATAAATATTAAGAAGCTGAAATACAACAAGGTGTGATATCTTGAGGTGCGATGGGAAGAATGTTTGTTTGTGTGTGTGTGTGTGTGTGTGTGTGTGTGTGTGTGTGTGTGTGTGTGTGTGTGTGTGTGTGTGTGTGTGTGTGTGTGTGTGTGTGTGTGTGTGTGTGTGTGTGTGTGTGTGTGTGTGTGTGTGTGTGTGTGTGTGTGTGTGTTAAACCTGTATTAGTTGCTTGTATTTTCATCTGTATGTGTGATTGTGTGGGTGTATGTAGAGCAGATGGAAATGCATGGGGGTTGATAACAGAGGTGGAGTTGGGGGTTCAGGTGTCCATACAGAAGACAGATCAGTGAGACTTGAGCCAGCAGCAATGGCCTCCTCTAGCTCATTCCTGCCTAAAGCTCTCTACAGTTTGATGAAGGAGAACAACCATGTCTTAAAGTAGCTCAAAGGACAGCCTGCTTCACTGCTGCAGCACAACTCTCCATTTTTTCTTGCACGGTTCATATGCCTCTTGAAATATGATTACTAGAATCCCTCAGTGCCTACTGTGCAAGAGACATGAAGTTGCAGGGCGTTTATGTTTTCACCACTTTGTTTTTGTCTGTTTGTTAGGGAGAGATTTGTTTAAAACTTGGTATATAAATCATCACTTGCCCACAAAACTGTTGATTATAATTGATGGTGATGATGTGACTCTGGGAATTCGGCCAATATACTGTACAAGTTGTTTTTAAGCCAACATCTTTTGATACATTCAACTGTGGGGGTGGACAAGTTCTGCAGAGAGGCATGGCACACACATGCTATTTTATGTGAAATATCAAATCATAAACTAGTATAAATCATTACTGAGGCTGCAGATTTGCAAGCCGGAGAACTGTGTGATACACTCTGCAGTCCTTGGTCTCGCAGAGTCTCCTCTGGCCTTAAGAAAAGCTCAGTTGATAACTCCACCAAGGTAGAGGGTTGTTGTGCACTGATAAGAGGTCCAAACGCTCTCAGTATACCATGCAACCTTCAGGAGTAAGGCTATAAAATGTATAATATGTTCTGTGTAAAAAGCTAAAAATTTATTTTAATGATAAAGAAATTGTTTATCTTAAAAGGAGACCTCCCTCAGTTTCATCTCATTCACACATTACATGGAAATACCACCTGGAATCCAGCAATTCCCCTTTCCTACAACTCCAGGTTGCATGTTTTTTTTAATACAATTTTATGTCTTTTTGGGAACTGTAAACAAAGAAGCTGTGTTTACCTTGAGGGCTTGGGGGAAAGCTGTGATGGTGAGTGAACCAGTGATTCAAAACAGATCATAGCTCATGTAGCTCATAGTACATTTGATAGTTTTCTTGGTTTTGTTTCTTGGTTTTGTTTTCTAGTATCCATTTACATCTTTTCACCCTTCTGAAGCCCCAGGCAGTTGTCTCTTGAAAAATATTTTCTTTTCTTTGCAATAGGTGGTCCAATGGAATATATGCAAGGAAAACCCCCTCCGGTCCAAAGTGCTGTTAAGACCTGACCCATTTCAGGTAACAGTAGAAAGGGCAGTGACTTACAGAGGACAGCAGAGCTCACAAATGTTGGTCTATTAGAGTAAATCACAGCCTTGGCATGGGGAAACTTCAGTGATTGACAGGTGCCTGAAGGGCAATCTTTGGTTAGTTGCCAGAGGGATTTGGTCTGGCCTCCTGACACTTCCTCTCCCATGGGTAACCTTAATGAAAACACACTTCCTGTTTCACTGGGCACTGGAGTGTTGTTACTCCTGACATTCCCGGGCCCCTCTTAACTACACAATACAGCATTTTGACTGTGAGGAAGCACTCAGCTTTTTTTTGACAAGGTAACCTGGTAAACCACCGTTTGTGCTATGACTTCATTTTGCCTATTAAAAGGAACTGGACCTAAAATCAACAGTAATCACTGATATTTACATGGTGTGATCAGTGGAAAAGGTGGATGCTGGATCTCCATAAAGTGCCACAGTCATGATATTTGAGCCAGAAAAGGTTTTATAACATAATACTCAATGCTTAGAGAGTCATTATCAGCACATTTAGTCAATAACAAAAAGTGAGGAAACATAATTTGAGCTCAATAACCACATCTACTGTCTCTATGGATTCACAGAATTGCATGTGAAACCGTAAATTTGGCTCTGGCTGCTGTCCCAGCTGTCTAAATTCATCCGCCTTATTTTCTCACTTCTCTAGATGAGGGAGTGTGAAGTAAAGATCTTTGTGTTTCCTGGCTTTCTTCTCAGTAAAGCCAATGGACTTAATCATGGCAGCAGGGCCTCTTCCCTGCAGAGCATCAATGACTCGTTACCCATGATAACACGGCAGGACCCTGGCTGACTGAGGAGATGCCTGAATTAAAATCCTGCTTCCATGGAAACAGGCTCAGCAGCTCACAGTGCTGCATCACCTCTGAACCCATGTCTTTCTCTCCGGGCTGTGACAAGTGCTCTGAAGTGGAGATGGAGATGGAGGGCAAGGGAGAAGAAAAGAGAAAGGAACAATAAAGCTGCATTCTTTCCCAAAAGGAGATTTAAGGCAATTTCATGAGCCTGCCACATGTTCGTGAGTATGAAAAGAGGCCACTGTTACGTCTGTAGAGGCCCTTAAGATGTTGATGAAAGAGCTCCATGGAGGTATTGAAAGAGGATCAGCATTGAGCTGATGCAAAGTCTTCCATCCCCATCTTTACCTTTATTACTCTATCTACGGGTATCTCAGCAAGTGAGCCCACGTATCACAGAAACCAAGCCTTTTCTGCCAAAGCACTCCCTCTCCCTTACTTCCTACAATATTCTCAACAGTTAAGTTTCCTTCTGCTCTTGATTAAGTATATATCAAATATTCTTGGCAATGGAAATGTATAACAATGACTTTTAGGGAGCCTGGTGAGTGTCTGATGTATTCATCGCATACAAGACATTCAGATGACTGAATCCTTGTGCTATTTCAGAAACCCCACAGTATTTCAGTCTTCTGAGGCCAAGGTTCCATTGGTAATGGTCGCAAGGCAAGCCAAAATAAATGTGCTGCTTGTTTTCTTTGTGTGTGTGTGTGTGTGTGTGTGTGTGTGTGTGTGTGTGTGTGTGTGTGTGTGTGTGTGTGTGTGTGTGTGTGTGTGTGTGTGTGTGTGTGTGTGTGTGTGTGTGTGTGTGTGTGTACAATTCAGGGACTAAGAGAACACCAGAAAATCAATATATCAAGTGTGAATAATGTCAAAAATAAGGGCCAGACTCAACTCAAAAATACATAAAACCTCTAATATGTCTGGTGGGAACTGTTTCATATCTTCTGTTATAAAAAAGTTGCTGCATCATCACATGAGAAATCCTGATTATTCAGCATAATGTTCAGTTATCGGGGGCAACGGCCGCTGAAGAAAGTCAACAAAGACTCAAAACCACTTAAATAGAATCACAGAACGTCATTACTGTGGTAAACCATTATGAAAGCCTCTAATGCAAATCATCTGAAGAAGGAAAGAGAAAGAGGGAACACAAGACTGACACTGGATAACATCAAATACCACAGTTCCACTTTGTAATCTGAGATCAAAACTAATTGTGATTGACTTACTTTGATTCTCCAAGACGTGGGCTTTGTAGCTCTGAGAATGTATCAGTGTGTGGGTGAGTTACTTTGCTAACTCATCTAAAACAGCTGCAAAAATGCAGCATTATAGCTGATCCCAACAAAATATCTCCATTAAATCTAAAGTCAAAATGTTAACAACCTCAAAGTGTCAGAAAAAGTCAGTGCTTGCAGCCATTTAACCATCATAATGTTAGCTGGGACACTATTCTAACAGTAAAAAGTCATTTTAGTACCATCAACATTTCCTTATAAAACTCTTTTATCCTAGTAAAAGGAAGCACAAAAGGAAGCACAAAAGTTTGAGTCATTCTTCCACTTTATGACTCAAACTTTCTTCCAGTGAGGTATTTTCTACCAGCTGACTAGCTCCTGACGGTGAATCAGGTGTCCTAACTCCCAGATCAATAAACTCACACCTACATGTTTCCTGTAGGTTTGAATCCAAAGCCGGGTTCCCCATTGTCACCCAGGTTCTAAGTGCCGGCCTGTTGCATCTATTCTTGTGATGATAATATTATTGTTTTTCTTAAAGCAAAATTGTCAATAGGTGATTTTCAATATTGCCCAGCCCTAACACACATATATATCCGCACAGCCCTGCTGGAAGCTTGTCAGATTTTGAATGACTGCAGAACTTCATCAATTCTCTGTGTTTGTTAGTAAAACAGACATACCGGTGACCGACCACTCTGCTGCACACAGACAGCTGTTGGAGAAGAGAAAAGGAAGAGGAGCAGCACATAAAAACGCACACCAATGTCCACAGCAAAATAAGAGAAATATGAGAAAATACAATCAAAGGGCATGGTCTGTGGAAAAAAACTGACACCACCACACACGGTTATGAGTGACGACTGAAAATTACTTTTGTATTTGCCTATACATTGTTAGTTTTAGGATAATACTACATATTATACCTTTAAAGAGCAGTTGTCGATGATTGGTGCATATGTGCTGTGAAAACAACTGTTTAGTGCTCAGATTCAACCCCTCACTTCATAGATGTAGTGTTTAAACATTTACATTTTTTAGTGCACACTTATTGGTCCCTGATTCCTGATATTATTAATTCCTATTAAAAAAAATGTTTGTGATATTAATAATTATATTTGATAATTGCTAATACAAAACCTGATGCCACCTGTTCCCAACAGATAAGATGAATTATCTTTCAGTGCTCAGTTGAATTGTTGGCAGCATGTTATCAAAAGTGCCTGTGCATGGATATGTTTAATGTCTTTGCTGATACTCCCAAATGTGAACATCCATGTGGAAATGCGGGGATGTCGTTAAGCACAGTGTGTGTCCTCCTTTTTCATGAAATTTGGAACCCTACCACACAGCCCAAAGCCCATGACATACTGTACATTTCCCATGATTTAACAAAAGTGTATAAGAGTATGGGTTTTATGGCTCAGTCACAGCCTGCCATTCTGCCAGCCTTTCCCTCGCTGGGCAAAGGCCTGTAAAGGAACCACAGAGTGAGCTGACAGCCCACTGGAGGCCTGACAACAACCCACTGGATCCAACCCTGACAAACCCCAACAGCTCCTCTCCCTCTGCCTTCAGCCTCTCTCATCCCCTCTGTATTATGTTTTTGTTTCGGAGTGGGTGAAATATGACAGATCTTTCCTTCACAACGGCTGCTACACATTTCTGCAGATTCATATGTAACCACAGACTTAGCCCATCTGCTTTTCCGAGGCTTTTTCTCTGGCGGGCTTGTGTGAGAAAAGGCCTGACAAACACAGATGAAAAAGCAGCATTCAGTTTTGTCCTTTTTCCCACTGAGGCAGCTGTGTTTGAGCTCAGAAAGAAAAACAGGAAACACAACTTGTGGAACTGAACTGTTGTCTTTTTTTTGTAGCCATGAGGTAATGCGAGTAATTAAAGAAGCTGAAAAAGTGCCTCTGTAAACTCACACGAAATTCAATTCAATCAAAGAAGGAAAAAAAAGAGAAAGAATCATCACTGATCTTGAATGCAGTGAGGATTTTAAACAATGTGCTTTTTTCATTAATAGAAGAAGTGAATTGCTACAAATGCCAAAAAATCATATCCTCATAGGCCCCATTAAGATTTCAGAAGAATTTTCTTTTTTTTTATATATATATATATATAAATCAGGTTAAGGTGCAATATAAATACTGTTAAAGTATCGAAACTCTCAATCCACAGACAAATGCACACAGCCTGAATTCAGAAACTTTGCTTTTAAACAATCCGTCTGGATTTCTGTAGGGTTGTGATGTCACAGCTACACTATATAGGTAGAAAGTTCCGCTACAGTGCCGTCACAGTCATTACTTGGCTTCAATGGTGGCACAGAGGCCAAAGACCCAGAAACACTGACCAATCAGAGAAGACTTGGCTTTTTCAGGGGGTGACTACAGGTACATTCAGGCAGTATTAGAAAAATAATGTGTTTTTTCTTAACATTAAAGCATCTAAACATTTTCTAGTAGAAACACAAAATGCTTGTATAATCATAATGTAACACTTTTCTTGTTTTTCCTCCTGTTTGTTGAATAAATGGCTATCTACGGTAAAACAGCACTGATTCCACTTGACTACACACAACTGCATACCTTTACCCAGACTGAAAAAGCTATTAATGTTGGCAAGCCTCCTATTTGCCCTTCACTGTACAACTTGGTTGCCACAGCAACTCCATATCTGAGAATACATAGATGTGTCATGGCTGGACCCTAGCTGAGTCTTTAATCACTGCACTGAGCCAATCCAGGATTGACAGACAAACCTCAGAAAGGCAGCAGAATCACCAATACTATAAGGCTGTTACAGCAGCACTATCAGACTGAAGCTCGGATTGTATAAGGAGAGTCTACGGAGTGCCAGTCCCAAACTTTCGTCCATTTAGCCTGTCAGCACTTTCAGCAGGGATAAATGCTGTGCAGTTCCACTCACTTAACTCGGCTTTTCCAGGTCAATCACAAGCCTTTACAGAGTTCAGTCTCAACACCCCCAACTCAAAAAAAAAAAAAAAAACACTCTCCTACCCCTCCCATCAAACCACCCTTTCATCCTCTATTTATGTTCCTGCAATCTCAACTGAGCCTTTTCAAATGCAGCTATAACAGTGTTCTACTGTAGGGCAGGGAGGAAGTAGAGCAGTGAGGTGATATTGGCTGAGCCAAGGTAACACAGGGACACAACTGGTTTTATTCTTTTTTTTACAGCAGATAATTACAATTTTCTCTCCTCTGACTAAATTGGACTGGCTGGCCAACGTTCAGGAAATACCCAAATAGCTTAAATAGCCCAGGCAGTGGTGGGAAAATGTCCTTATCTGTGCGCTAGACTGTGTCAGATTTGTTCAGTGTTATTTCATTACAACTTCTGAAATAAACATGAGTTCAAAACTGAGGCAAATTCGACTATCAACACAGTTTTCAGCTGTTAGTGTGTGATAAAGGAAGAGAACTCGCATTACCAAAAAATATAATACATGCTAATAAATACATATGCCCAATATAAATTATATGGGAGCTGAACACTTTAGCTACCCATTATATACTAAATCACACCATAAATGATGCCGATGTTTCAGTAGAAGCTAAACGTCAGTGAGGCTCTAAACATAAACCTCTTTTCAGAGCAGTGAGTTTATTGCATTTGATGCCAGAACTTTTGGCCAGGCTTATTGTGGATAATCACAACTGCCTGCGTTTCTATGGTGAACATGTATAATTTCACATTTAGAGCTTGTCTTTTCTAACAAAAACCATAATGAACCTTACAACTACAGTTTACTGGCTCAGTGAAATGTCTTTTTTAACCTTACCTCAGCAGCTGGGATGCCTTCAGGTGGGCGACATTGGAGCAACACTTCCTGTTCGAGTGACACTTCCTTCCCGAGGGGTTCCTGGTCAAATGTCTTCCTCAAGTCTACAATGAACAGACAGAAGCACAGTGTGTATCAATATTCACCTCTATGTCACTGACAGGTATGAGGGCTGTTTTGAGAGCTATATTTAATATTAAATGCTGAGTCAATCAATAATAGTATTGGTATTCCTACAATTACTCATAAAAAGGAAAGGCAGGGTAACTCATCAATGATGATTGCCACTGTACAAATGCAATACACAACAGTGTGTATTAGCCAGCTTCACAGTAACTGAGATTTATGTTTTCGTGCAATCTCCCTCTCTCCTTCAGCACACAGATAAACTTTCCTGAAGTAGATGGAAGGAAGATAGGGAGACGGAGATCTCTTGCCCTTCAATGAAAAACCAATATTTTTGTGGTGTGAGAGCCCTGATGGAGTAGTGCAGGGGCAGGGATAGTGGAGCTGACAGTGCAGGATTACTGAAGGTGTCATGCTACACGGGAACCCAAAGCCCATTAGACATATATCATAATCTGCTGCACAGACTGAGACAGGAGCAGTGGGCATCATGCAGAACAACAGACAGGAGAGAGAAAAGAGGAAAGAGTGGAGATGACGAAATGGGGAGTTTCAGCACTATTTGGGAATTTTGGAGTTACTGAAGAAGCAAATTTAAAATCAAACCTCCAAACATCACCGCTACCATTTGCACAGCCTTCGGAATATTCCTGGCAAACACACTCTTTAGCCTTTTTGCTGCCACTTTCTATATAAAGTAGTAACCACATATACCACAGCATGCTCTAAAATACCATGTTTTTTCCGATACAATAATTCTAATTACGGAATCTGGTATGAACTGAACTCAGAAACTATGCCAATGTTAAGCCAGTCCTGCTAACAACAAACATAACTGAAGAGGGAGACAAACTAGGGCTGGGAGATATGGGCAAAATCTTCTATCCCAGTATTGGTAATTTCATATCTCAATAACAATATATGACAAAATAGTAGATTTTCTGGTAATTCAATTAATTAATAGTCCATGATAAATAACCACATGGCAAAGCCTATTTTCCTATGTGAATTAAATACTACAAATGAAGAGTACAGAATATTTTCTAATTTTATTAAGAACTTTAGTGCAAAATGATCATAACATGTAGGGATCTGAATGCAGGGCATTGTCTTTTGCTGTATGGCTGTCCTGCCATTCCGTTTTTTTGTCATTGGGATAGAAATAATACAGAAAAATATCAATGGTACTTTTTATATAATTTTTACTAATATATATACATATATATACATATATATATATGACACATGCCTGGATTAAAATGGATGACGTATCTCTTTAATGTGCTTGTGATTGTCAATTTAGACAACGTAATTGTGTATCAGGAAATCTCTATATTTTTCACGATACATTCCATTGAAAAATGACTAACAATCATATTAAATTATCGCCAAGCCCTAAGACGAACAAAGTGGAAAATCATATCCATGCTACAGCGGAGAGGTTATAGTTAATCAAAAAGTCCAGCTCAGAACCTTAAGGGTTGAATCAAGAAAGTAATATACACGTTAAAAGAAGAAAAATACTGTGTGAGATATAGTGCTAATAAAACTGCAAAAAGGCTGCAACAGTAAGATAAGTGTTGAGAGTCTGTGTTTATTTTATATCTAATCTCTAATTTTGTGATACTAATGCATTTCTTCAGTACTTTCTACTACCTGCAACTAACCGTGTCCATGGAAACAAACCCAGAAATGACCCCCAGGTAAGCGATTCAATCTGTGAAAAGGATATGGCAATTCTTCTTCACAGAATGCTATTAATACAGTAATGGGGTGGTACTGATATTGTGTGCTAACATAAAAAAGAGAAGTATTATATTATATAGCTCTACAAAAGAACATTGGTTTTGAATTTTAGGTTAAGATGTGAGTATGCTGCAGACTGAAAGCACATTCAGATGTGCTGCAACACAGATTGTATGGCAGAATTTGTACTTCAGAACACTTGTGGGTAGAATGGTTGAAGAAATGTAATAGGCTACCGTACCCACATCTATCATAGGAAATAACTGTTTTTCAATGCCGTGGGAGATTGAAGTATGTGCAAGAATGGATATAGAAAGAACAGAGCATTCTGACTATAGTTTCTCGTAGGCATTACACGCAATAAAAAGAGACCTCCGTACAACCAGCTCAAGATAGAGGTTCAATTTACAGATTTCATCACTTGCTTTCTTTATGTCCAATAGGTATTATACTTAAATAGAGACAATTCACTCTTCTGCTAACTGTTCCACATCACCTGCAGAAGAAACTAGATCATGTTCCTATTACAGAATACATGATCAGGCTTAATCCGGAGGGCCCAAAGAATACCTTTACTTATTTTATAAGGTTCATTTTTTATTAGGACAAATTAAACTTAAAATAACAAATTCAATGAGAGTCCTTGTCCCAATTCAACCTGTGAGAAGAGTATGCATGTCTTTAGGGGATATGCCATAACTCGACAAATTTCAATGTATTATAAAAGCTGAAAGAGTGAGTTTTGAATTGAAAGCAATTTCTGTAAAGGTCTGGTATGAAATTTAAAGAGGGGATGACTAGAGGGGCATATTTTAAGAGATTGCTTTATGGAATTTGATCCAAGGACAAACAGTTTGTTTTTCTTAAGATTGAAAGGTAAGGAAAATAAAAGAGGAAGCAAAACTATGTCTCAAGGGCGTACTGTTGTTTGAAGTTGTGAGAGTAATTCTATTGTTGCTCTGATGGAAGAACTACAATACAGAGAGGAAGCCTAGTTTAAACTGCCTCCAAAAGAAGATTTACTCACAGTGTGACAGGTGAGGAGGAGAAGCAGGCACATCTTCTCCTACAATGGGACACACTTTAGGATATACAGTACTATATGCACTACAGCCAAATCCAATAAATTAAATTTGATATCTCCATATAAAGCTACTGCAGAGTATGCAAGTCTTCACTGGTTACTGGTCTGGCTGCTCAGTGTGCAGTATAGCAGGATGCCATTTGGTGGTTTAGACTGAACCATAATTCCAAGCAGCCACTTTACTGGTGGTGTGTCCATGTCATGGTGCATAGTAGCTTCTGGTTTGGCCCAAACATTTTTATATTTGAAGATTATGATCACGATGAGAAGAAGTAAAAACTAATATTCTTATCTCCGTTAACTATATTATGTATTCTGGTAATTCAATAAATAAATAGTCTATTTGAATATAACCACAGGGTAAAGTCTACTTCTGTATACTCCTGTGTGGATTAAATACTTGACAAAGGGATATATAAATAAATTTGATAGACATTTTTATATTGTTTTGACAATATACTGTATATATCGTCATATGCAAAATAATAAATGTTGTTTGGATAGTTACACTTCTTTTGTTGCCAGGAAATCGCAGTCTTTTAGTGTAAAACCAGAGTCTGTTACTGACACTAAGTGGGTGCATTATTGTACAGAACATAAACATCACATAATAGCATGAATCACATTATTAGTATTAATAGCAGGCATAGGCCAGCATTTGTGAGTTAATGTGAAATATTCATGTTTTTATTACCCATACTTCTTGTAGCAGATCAACTCCAGCTTGTTAAACTAAAATTAAACACCCATTGCTTGTAATGTTATTTTCATCATGATTTGCAAACCTTTGGCATTACTCTTGATGAAACACAGTTTAGTAGCATGAAAGTGATTATTTTGCACTTTATGTTTTATTGGATGCGGGCTGAAATTATGCCTCCCCTCTGGAGTCTCTCCTTTCCTCACTTCTCGTAACCCCGAACGGTACTGTGGGACACTGAAGGGTGTGGGAGCAGCTGAGTCGACATTCCTGTGGGAGTCGCACGATTCCCTCTCCTCAGCAGAGAAATACTTCCAGCCTCACTCGCCCTCAGATGGATACACATATGACAACCATTACCTTAAGTGGATATGTTTAGCTACTTGTGATGCTAAATTACATCTGCCTTACACTTCTGAAACGTCCTCGCTTGGTAAATCATTAGCTACTGATTCAAACCCAGATTAGGAATGACTGTGAAGACTTACCAAGTTTAAGTTTAAATCAAAAGTGAAGTCACTGGCAGTTAAGTTGAGGTTTCACTTATTATGATGTACTCATTAAAATGATAAGGCCACAAACAAAAAAGAAAATCCATTTCCAGCTTTCTCAGTAAACATTACACCCTAACAATCTTTTGAAAGACATTTCGGTTGATTTGATTAATTCATTTCATTTGCTTCTGTGCAAATGCTTTTATTGCATCTCTTTGGCAGGCAGTCACTGCACCCCAACTATGGGGGCCAATCAAAATGATTTTTTGGAGGTCACAAGAAGAAAAAGCAATCATAGGGAATTGACACATTTTCTTTCCCTCCAAAAGTCATACGGAAACTCGGACAATACTTACAGCCAGACCAGCCTTTTTGCGAGTCTGAGAGCCAGTTCTTCAACATAGCCTCTTAACTTGCCAGCGCTGGCTCTGACTCACCATCTGATTAAAGTGTATATGTTTAGATGATAGGAGAGGAGAGAAAAACAAGGCCAGTTTCCATTAGCAGGATAGAGCCTGGCTCTGACAAGGAGCCTGCCTGAAGAGAGAGCACAGTAGAGGAGCTAATTCATTCAGCAGAAGCTAATGGGAGGGGAAGAGGGGTCCATTGTGATTTGAGGGATAGGTTAGTGCTGGAAGGCTGCTCATCATGGGTGATTATAGGAGGTGGAGCAGCGGGAGTGGACTCGGCGGGAGACTGAGAAGCATGATTCTGATTCACTGGGCTAGTATAACAGAAGCAGTAATGAGTAGAATTACTGGTGTTTGGGAATACATTGAATTTAAAGGAAAAAAACTGTACAGAAAACAGGGGGAACAATAAGAGAGAAAGAGAATACAATAAAATAAATGAGAATAAAAATTGAGAGGGGCAGGTATATGATTGCTAACTGCCTCTAAATGGAGTATATCAACTGAAAACCATGGGTATTGACTCCGTAACTCTGCTACTCTGCTGTAATGTAAAGAGAAAACAAAATCATTCTGACAGTGGCAAAGAGTTGCAGCCAAACATTAAGCTCCAGTGTTAGTCCTATGAAGCCCTATCCAGCAGTGATAACAATTTGATGCAGACTGCAACACACACTGCAAGTGTTTTTTTTGTCTGTTTGCCACGAGTCAAAACATGACATGTCAGTCACGGTGCCTTGAAATGAGTTAGACAGGAGCTGGAAGTGTGATGATCTAACAGATACTACAAAAGAAGTCCCTTCCGGTGGAATTTTGACAACAATGTGTAAGCAGTTGTGTTATGTAATGTGTGTTGTGTTGTGTTGTAGAAGCGTTGCCTTGATGTCACAGCTAACTACTCTTACAACTCTACTTTCCTCCCCATGTCCTCTGGGGGTTTCATAACTTTTCAGATTTTGAATGGCAGATCCTTTTGGAAAACAGTTAAAAATGAGCCCAAACTTTAGAGGCGACAGAATGTTTCTCATTACTTGGAAACGATTTGTGTTATGCATTTCAGTAGGAAGACAAACACACAGGCAGAGAACAAATAAGGACCACCTACAGGAAAAAAAAAAGAGGGAACACTGGCATAAACATGTGCTGTAGCCTCTCCACTATGTATACACTGCTGAAGCTCTCCTCTTCCTCCGCACTGTTTCTCTAGGTTTATACTGTACACACGGAAACTGATTCAGATTCTGCTGGCTCTTTACCAACTCCAGTTCAAAGGGACACTTTTGTCCCATGTTAGTAAAACATCTCTTTTCACTGCTTCTATCTCCAGAATCTGTATATCTGTCATGCTGTACAAGTCGGTCTGTGAGACGCATTTCCTTGGCAGCCGAGAGATTTTGTTTGGAGAGAAATACAAAGATGAGCGAGAAGATAGAGTCTGAATAATGGGATGGAGAGATGAAGGATGAAGGGAAGGGGAGAATACTCACAAGCGATGCGGACATGGGCTTTGCGGCTCTTGGTGGTCCCTGCGGAGCTCCAGGCAACACACTGACACCAGAAGTCCTCCGGCCCAAACAGCTCCTCCACCTGCTGCCGAGTGATCTCTATGCTGGCCTCTCTCACTACCAGGCCTGTGAGGAAAGACAGAAAGGATTGAAGGGGACAGAGATATAGAGAAACTATTTGTACATTTCAACAGATAACAAAATAAGAAACTGAAACAAGATCTGTTGATACCATATACACTTCCTTCACACAATTGTTGGATTCTCTCACATGCAAGAGATCGCAAAACGTCAGTACTAGATCCCATTAAACAAATCAGTACAATTTACATCAGTCACATAACATGCTTTGACACTGGGTATTTGTGTGTTTGTCAGTCTGGCCCTGATTCCAGAGCCAGAGTGCTGAGCTGTTTGAGTCTGGGCCCTGTGGGGGAGGATTCTCGGCGTCATGGCTTCCACAATCCTATTTGCTAACTCCTCTGATTACTGCTCATCTGGGTGCCAGGACCCAAACAAACAAATCATCCCCAAAACAAATGCCTCTACCCACAGCTGCCCCTCTAGAGCCGATTACGCTGCGGCTACAGTGCATGTACGTCCAGCATAGGAATTGAGTGCATGCGTATATGCATAGATTATGTGGTGCATGAGCATTCATCGAAGCTTCAGATGCTTCGAATGCAATAGCATGCCTTGTTCAAGCTCAATCCATCACGCTTTTTTGATTGAATGGGATATTGTGAAGACAATGGTGGTATCATGATGTCCTAAGAAAATTAAGAAATGTACTATAGACAAAATGTCACAAGTGGATTTAACTTGATTGTTATGTTTGTCTCCAGAACAGCCTCATTTTAACGTTTGAAACACTATCCAGGACACATTGACTGCAACAGTTCTGCAGATTTTGAACATGAACATGCTGAGATCATGTTGTGGATTCCCAATACTTCCATACCCAAAGTGCTGCTCTACTAGGTTTAAATGTGGGGGTTGCAGCCCACTGGAAAAAAAAGTTCAGATGATGTCATTTTCCTGGAACTGTCATGCTCATGTACCTGGTCAGCCTGGAATAATGGGAAAGTAGACTGTGACATTCAAATTATGCCCAGTTGCTACTGAAAGGCCTTTTGTTTGCCAAGGAAACATTCTCTACGCCATTATGACCAGGAAGGATGCATCCACAGTTTTATGTTGTTCATAATTTAGATCTTATTACATGCATTTGTCAGACCCCGTAGCCTTTTCCCCTCATTCTTTAGTTAACCAGTTTTGGTGCTGACTTGCTCTGTAGCTGTTTTAATTGTTAGGTGACATAATGCCAGAGACTACAAGTCTTCTGTTGCAGTTGTAGTACATCCAGTACAAAGTTTAATGAGTTGTGAACATTGTTCTTTTACTGAGGAGTTATGTGGATAGCATAGAGCCTATAGACATTTCTTACCGCAAGACTGCTGCCTGGAAGCTTTGAGTCATCACCATGTGACTCACTAGTATTAAGAATCTGTTAACTTGAACAGGGATGTGTACATCTTATCATTGTTACTAAATTTTATGTTTTGCATATTCTAATGGATAAAGTTAATTAGAAAAAAACATTAGTTTTCTAAAGCATCCCCGACACTCAGTCTTTAGTGCACACCATTGCCTGCTAATTCAAAAACAATGGTGAGGCTGTTGTCTCTTGAGGTGACACAAATTAAAAGGGCTGTGCAGAGTGCATGCCAATTCCAACAGGGGACAGTTGTGGAATTAATGATGTGGCCATGTTGTCAAAAGGCCAGAAAAACTAGGTACTAAACTGGAGTTTGTCCAAACTTTTCCGAACTATTCTTAGGTGTTGATGGTCAACTATTCTTACCATTATTTAAGAATGATATCTAAGTTCAGTACGGATAACAATTCCCGGATGCCTATGGGATCGTGATTATTTTATATGATCCCATAGACATTGAGCCAAGACAGCCTAATACTGATGTTTGACAACCCAAGACTACACCAAATACATAAAAATGCTCTGTGGTAAGGCATTTATTAATTTCTGACTCTGGGAAAAGTTGGAAAAACTGTAAAACCCCCCCAAACTAACTGTCTCTGTTATTTATTAAAATCTTGTGTATCTCTATGTGATCTTTTAATAACTTATGTACTAACTAATGTAATACTTTTTCACTTCCATTCACTGAGCCTCCACTGAAACAGTTTGGAAACTCCCCTGGGGAGGCCCGCCTCCTCCTTTTTGAAAACCTCTACACTAGATGAAACAGTAACATTTGTGTACTGAGCGACTACCATTAGATGAGAGCTGGAGCACTTTTTATACGTGCCATAGTAAAGACATCACAACAGCTGCTATTAAAATTAAGGATGTTTTATTTAGGTGTGCCTTGTAGCAAGCATTGCTGATACTGATAAATGTTAGTGTTAAACTTTTCTTAATCAAACTTCCCCATTATATTTTTTTCATTAACTGAAGTTATGTGTTTTATGCTGACTTTACAACTATGCTTCTGTAAAAACAGCCCTGTAAAAGTATTGTTAGAGCTTCACACTGTATATTTAACAAGTTACCATTTATGTTATGTATTTATTGTTTAACTGAGCTTACCCAAGACATGCCACGTGTTGTGGATGTGACATCATTATCATGCAGTGCCTTGAAATTGTGTCACGAAACAATGACTCATCTTGTCTCAATGTTCAATCAATGAGTAATCTAATCTTTGCCTGAAATCTAATTCATTACAGGTATTCACTACCTGCTGAACTAGAGATAAAATGGACACTGTGAACCTTTGCCAGTAATCTGCAATTGAAATGTGAAAAATCAGTGTGGTTTAAATTGTGTAAGCTCACTCATACTGCAATAGATTTATCAAGACAATTCTGACTATAATCTGTTGGCCAATTTTAACCTTTTATCTTGATGTCAGGAAGAAATGACAAGCTATATTCCTTTTATTTTATCAACTATTTCATTCAGCTTACTTAACATGACAAAGAGATTGTGGCAGGAAAGAGTCACGTATCGCAAAGCATACAAATGATTATAACTGATGATCATCAAATATTGCTGTAAAAAAAGAATTGATATAGTAATTTCTGTGCACATGAGGCTGACAGTATCTTAGCAGTCAATACATTCGTGTATGTTACTATAACCATTACCTTAACACTCTTCTTCTGGACCACATTTTGTACAAAAGTGCAAGGTCTGGTTAACAGTTCAAGTAGGTTTACACAGTACGTGTCTGAATTATTGGCTGAATGAAAAATTCAAAGAGAGTGGATGGTTAAAAAATGAACATGCCATTTTACTTCAGGTTCAGTGCATTCACAGCACTTGTTCTGGCTCACACACATACACAAACACGCACACACACACACATACACACTAAGCAGAGTGACATCCCACACACCAGCTTAGCTCTCATGTAAAATTTACACAGTGTGCCGACAGGCAGAAGAACTGCCACGTCTGTTGTGTGCGTATTTGCTTCAGCATGTACTGTGTGTGTGTGTGTGTGTGTGTGTGTGTGTGTGTGTGTGTGTGTGTGTGTGTGTGTCCGCATGAGTCCATAGATGTGTATCTGTTGTTGTCTGTACTGCATGCCAATGTGTCTGAGAAGATGTGTACTGTTAGCTCGAGGATGTCAAGGATGGATGTGAGAACATCACACACGGAGCAGGAGAGGCAAAATCAATAGTGGAAACAATAAAAAGATATTAATTCTCAAAGGGTGTAAAACACGCGCCAGAATCTGTTAATTTTTTTGGTCCATGCTCCTGACAGTTTTTTTAAGAAGGTTTTGTAGTGGTAAGTTATCTGTCTGATGTTAGAATAAGCCCTCTGCACGGTAAGAAAGCATCAAGTGACGATGACGTCTACCTACTCTCATCATTCAAAGAGTAATGGATGACTTCATGGCTGTTACTAAAGCATAATACACTATTACTGATGTGCTGCACTTGAAACACATCAGAAAGATCTCTCTAGCAGAAGAGAAGAGAAGAGCAGGGCTCTGAACTGAGCCTGCTGATCTCATCCAGTGACTTCATGTGTTTGCTCAGCTAGAAGCTCTTAGTACACTGTATAGCATTACAATGATAACAACAAAACAGACACAGAATTCCAGTCAATTTGCAATCGAAAGGAGCAAAGCCATGTCAGGACCAGCGATGAGGGGCTACTTCACACATGTCAATGTGGCTATTAGCAGAAATGATGCTACAATAGGTCCCATTAATAGGCTGAAGTATGGTGCCTCATTGGAGATTATTAAATATTAATGGGGTCATTAAAGTGAACTGGCCTATCTCCTTAGTGTTAGCGCCGACTAACGTTATTGATCAGACAAATCAAACAGAAAAGGAGGCATTGGTCATTGAAGATGGAGGGAAGGGGTAAGTGCTCTGATAATCAGTCCAGATATAGAGTCCTCCTGTTTGATCTTCTAACTCATATCTCAGAAAAAGTGACACGCTGTCTCCTGTATATATTACACTAGCTGTGCCTACTTATAATTAATTTGAGGCTCATTCACTCAGATCAATTCTCCTTTTGCTCACAACAGACTCTAACCGGCCCTCAACACTGGGAGGTAAATGCTACAGTCAGTGTGTTTACATGCACATCAGTAATCCGAAAATGGCCTTACCCTGGTTAAGGAAATAATCAGATTATTGAAGTTCCCCTTGTATACATGACAGCGGGTTGAATGGGAAATTGACGGAGGAACTCAACCTCCAGTACAGTAGGTGGCTCTCCGCCAACATACAGCTGGATTGAATACAGCTTTTTTCCCGGTTCACCTTTGTCAAAATCACAAGCGGCCGACTTTTGGATAAAATTACGACCGAAACAGGTTTTCTTGGTAGTAATGTTACTTGCCGTTGCAAAGTCCTTCCTTGTTGTTTTTTTTCACGTTGTTTTTGGCACCGTTGCTTCCTAGTTTATTTTTTTCTGGGTCAAAAGCCATTACTGCAGAGTGGGGAGCATGCACGGACAAGAAACACAATAATAATCCGAGAACGCTGTTTACATGAGCGAATAATCAGGGAACTGAAGTAGTTCTCTAGGTCTGTTAAGAGAACCCTGATTTTAGCCAGGGTATGGTGTTTACATGGTGTTTCAGAAACCGGAGTATGCCCTTAACCCAGGTTTTTAAACTGCATGTAAACACACTGAGTGTTCAGGTGAAAGCAGGGTGAGTCTCTGAAGCTAAATCCTCACTGTGGAGAAGGCCATTTGTAAAAAATTGCCATCATGCTCTGTTCTTTCTCTCCACCTTTTCATTCTAGCCACCTGCTAAGTCACATTTTGTACATCTGAATCTATGGCTTCTCTTCATTGGTGCTCATTATTTAACACACAACACTAGTCTCAGTTCATGTCAGAGTGGTTCATTGTCACATATTCGCACAAATAAAACTTGCCTTTGCTTCTGCTCACTATCGGAACTTCATCAAAACAACTTTTTTGTAGGTGGTTTGTTTTTCACCAAGTGCTTATGGATCACGTGTATTTTTACTGTGTGTCAAATCCACTGGATTAAAAAGCCTTTAGACAGGAAATAGACCTGCATGAGGTCTCTTGAAAAGTCACAGAGGAGACATGCAGGTGATTTGCTCCATGCTGTGAAGATCATTGTTGAGGGAAAGGCTATAAATGAATCAACCCCCCTATTGCTGATTACATTGCTACTGATGCTACACAAATTGTGCTTTCAGCAGGATGTAGTTTTCATGAAGTAAAAATATTGGAAATAATTGTGTCATACAGTGGCTATGAAAAACATTCATCTCCTTGGGAAGTTTCCACGTTTTATTCTGGTACAACATGGGATCAAAGAATGCTTTTCTGACACTGATCCACAGAAAAAAAAACCTTAATGTCAAAGTGAAAACAGATCTTTAAAAAGTGATGTAAATTAACTGCAAACATAAAATACAAATTACGTCTTCACCCCCTTAAGGCAGAAGTTAATAGATGCAGCATTGGTAGATGTTTTGCACATCTGCAAGAATGGCTTACTTTGTCTTAATGGTGTATGTTTTGACATAACATTGACAATGTTGTAAGACAATAAAACATGATAACTTCCAAGGGGGGTTGTTAAGATTTAGTGTCACTGTATTTCACCCTCAGAAAAGAATACTTTATAAATGCATCTATTTTGGTGATTCAAACTTGACAAAAACTTCCATCACCCAAACTTACTGTTTCCCTTTTCAAGTCTGCTACTCTATTTCAATTGCCAATTATTTGCAACACACACAAACTTACACCTCTGATGTTCCTGTGTACTGTATGTGTATGAAGTGGACAGTTGTCAAATGAACAGCAACATTTACAGCTTCTGTCTTCACGCTCTCTGAGTCACTTGCACTCTCTTAATCTCATTTTCTCTCATTTCGTCTTATTTTCATGAGATCATAAGTTCTTGCCAACATGAAAGTGAGGCATAGAGACAGGAGGAGAGAAAAAGAGAAACAGAGAGAGGAGGGGGGAGAGGGAGGCATTCAATTTCTTCAGGCTACACTGTCAGTAGTATTGACCAGGCTGGCCAGTTCGGTGCTCCTTTTCTGTCAATCTGGGGAAATCAGAGAGCAATGGAGTGGGTTGAGAGAGGGAACACACATCCACCAGTGGTGTTGTGTGTGTGTGTGTGTGTGTGTGTTTGTGTGTGCGTGTGCACGCCTGCGTGTGTGGGGCGCAAGGGCATAAATGAATGAATATCTGAGCAGTAAATAGCCTGTAGATATGGCTGTGTAGAGTGGGTGCGTCTGTGATGTGTGGGTTGTTTTCCATGTTGATGCTTTTAGCACAAAACCTTCTGACACAAAGGCTAAGAGCCGCTGATACCTTCCACCCTCTTCTTTGTCATAATCATAACCATGAAACACATCCTCCGATCTGTGTATTCTTTCTAAAGTACACTGGGTCAAAATGAAAGAATTTCAAGTTGGGATTCAGTTTCCAATACTTCTTTTATATTTGCGCAGGCTGAAACACACTTTTGTTTATCTGCTTTTGTGCTTGCAACCATGTAATGATTTTCCTATAGTTCAGTAAAACAGCAATTTTGAGGGAGAAGTTGCAAAATACCTCAGATACAACACACGACAAAATGCTTGTCTATCCTTGAAGTGTATGCAAGTTTGCTTACATGCCTAAACACTGAAATGTAAGTGAAGGAGCAGCTGTCAGCATGTCTGTGTGTGAGCATGCAGACATGTGTGTGGCAAAACAGTGGGATGAAAAGGGTAAATGCGATGTGATTGGTACCTGTGGGCGACAGAAAGAACTCAATTTTCAATACAGCAGCTGAATGCAGCCAATCAGTGCTGGGCTGTTGTGTGTAATGGCCCTGGTGCCTTCAGGGGCTGAATTCTGTTGAAAACAACCCTGCTGGAGCTTCACTACTACTTCCTCTAGATTCGTACAAACATGTACATAAACACACACTACACACAAAAAAAAGGCACAAACACCACAAGTTGTGGTGCTAGTATGCCTCTAAGTCAAGCCTTTTCTACAGATATGGTGATGTCACACATCAAATTAACTGGCCAATAAGATTGATAAGCACATTGTGTATATGCAAGTATGTTTTGTTCAGCCCCACCTCCCACAAAATAAAATTATGCTACTTATATGCTACCTGAGTAAGGTCTGGCAACATTCTAGCCATTCCAAGAAATGTAATCTACTGTTCTTTACACACATGCACTCCAAACCTGAAATTATCTAGACATTACCCAGCGGGGCTGTAGCCTGGCATCACCAGACTGATCACAAAGGAGTATCAGTCTTGACCCTCTCAGTTCATTTTCAATTTCTAAGGGGCATTTCAATGGTGTAGACCAAATTAGTTCTGGACGCAACTGGAAACCTACAACCAATCAGAGCCATGAAACATGACCTAGAACCAATCTCAACAACAAAATGGCCCCTGCTTGGTCAGTAGAAAACAATAGTGGTTGGGATACGGCTAGAAATAGGCAATACGGTAACAGAATACTGACTCATATTGGATCAGTGCTGTGCAGTTTTACAGTTTGATCTGAGTTTGGTGAGCCTGAAAAACTGTGCCATCAGAATTGCAGACCGGATGGAGATGTCATCGTCATAAACCCGCCCCACATGAGATAAACGGTTAAGATTGTTCCATACAATGTCAAGCAGCTGAAAATCTGTCAGAATAGGAGAGGGGCCAGACCTATCTCCCTGAACAAATGAAACTCAAGCAACTGCTTTGAGTTTCTAAAAACACTAGCATTAAAAACATGAATTATGTATTAGTTGCCAGGAGTATTCAAGATGAGTCCTTGTTATACTGATGAACCATTGGTGCACCGTAATGTCATCAAAAACCATAAGCTGGGTATAGGTACCTTGGATTGAAATAACCCAGTGCCAAGTATCGAAACCATTTTCCAATTCGTATTTGTATATAGATGTATAGTTTAGGAAGCTTATCTGTTTTACTGACCGGAGTTCTCGTCAACCCGCTCCTCCACAGTGTGCTCCTTCTGGTGAACCCACTCGCTGTTACACTTGAAGTAGATCTGGGTGGCGGGCGTGGCCTTGCAGTACAGGTTGACCGGCTTGTTCTTGACTATGTAGGCCTCCTCCGGTTCCATCAAAAACACAGGCAGCGGCTCGGGGGGGTCTGAAGGGAAGGTTTCCGGTAGATCGCCGAGACCAATGAAGTCATCGTCAACTGTCAAGAGAGAGATAGCAAAAAGATGACGGGAGAGGGAAGTTGAGAACAGCCAGAAAGAGAGAGAGAGGAATGGGTTGGGAGAGAAAGGAAAGCAGACATGAGACAGTGGGACAGTGTATTATAACCACAGTCTTAGCATGGGATTATCCATTCGCACAGCACACAGTGAAATCCCTATCATTTGATATTTTGGAATGTTTACACAAGTGTATTTTAGAGCGCAGGAAATTCTGGGATTCCTCTCAGGCAATAAGG
The DNA here is from genome assembly GCF_963691815.1 of Echiichthys vipera. Lineage (NCBI taxonomy): Eukaryota > Metazoa > Chordata > Actinopteri > Perciformes > Trachinidae > Echiichthys > Echiichthys vipera. Next base: position 17,537,485 of record NC_139841.1, read on the forward strand.
CTGCATGGATTTACAGAAACCGGGCCTTGCTTGGTCTAACCACATCCAGCTACTGCTGAGAAAGAAGAGAGAGGCAGAGCCAATAATGAGAAGCAGAGTTCAGAGGTTGACTCTGAGGAACTGAAGTTATAAGCTGATCTCGTTCTGTCTCCCATTTTCTCTCTTGCTCTCTGTTTTTCTCTTGCCTCTTGTTACACACACACACACACACACACACACACACACACGCATGCACGCACGCACGCACCCAAGCAAGCAAGCATGCACACATGCAGCAGATCTAATGACCTCAGGCTTCTGGCCCAGTTTGTGCCATTCCTCGGATACTTCTGCAGCAGACTGATACGCTTCCCTGTAATTACAACTCCCTTTCATCTCCCTGTCTTAAATCACATACACACAACTGTATGTGTACATACACTCGCTCTCACACAAACATGAACGAATGCTCACAGTGCCACAAAACATTGCAAGCACACAAATACACGGGCATACACGCCCATGAGCGGGTACGGCTAACTTTCTAACTCTTTGAAGAGAGAAGGATGATGCCTATTCGCCACCCCATTTGTCACCTCCAGAACTGTTCTATTCTTACCATCGAACCGGTAGACATCAATTATTCACAAGTGTGAAAGAAAGAAGGCAGAGTAATAGAGACAGAGGTACAGTGGGAAACAGAAGGTTAGAGAGGGAAAGATGGAGAACAGAGAGAGACGGCGAAAGTAACTCAGACAGACATAGATTGAGACATCGAAATGGAGTTAGGCAGACAGACAGAAACATAGCGCAGGAGAACAGAAACAGGAAGGCAGACTGTTCGGATAACAAAAGGGTTTATCAGCCCATCAGTAATTCTTCCGTGTCCTTCCATCTACCCGCCTCCCTGTCCTGTGTGGACACGCTGGAGCCTTGTTGTCTGACAGAGGTTGCCTCCTGGATGCTTTGGGAGCACTAAATAATGTCTCGGCCTGGCAGATATCTCCCCACGATGTCTCTCTAATGTTATCTCTCCCTTCATACCTGCCACAGATTGAAGTTGATTGCTCGGAAATGAAAGGGCAGAGGGAGCCAATCAGAAAATGACCAAAGCCAACCTCACCACACGGGAGGAGGGTTTGTCTGTGTACTGTTATGAAAGTGTTTGTGTATGTGGGTATGATGCTGGGCAGTTCTCTTTGTGTGCGACTACTTCTAATCAGAAATAGTTTCTTTACTTGGCTCCTTATAGGCTGCTAATTGAGCAGAGGCAGTAAAAACCTCAAGTGACCTCTGACCTCTAAGAGTAACCGCCTCCGTACACAGTTTGGGGGCAATAAAGAACTGGAGTAAGATCATTAGCTGTTTTGATCAACTTTCTAAACAGTCTACACAAGAAAAAAAAACTTTAAAACATTGTCAGGCTTTTCATCCTTTCTGTCTTTATGAAGGTGATGACTCTTTAATGTAGAAGTCTATTTCAGCAGACCTTAGCTTAGTCTGTTCTTTTCTGCTCCTTAGTCCTCAGTCCACCCACATCCTCAGCCAGAGGACCCTGACCCAGAAACAGGCAACGAGAGCCAAGGAAACTCATTAAAGATTGTGTTAGCCTTCTTTCACCCTCCATTCCCATTATCTCTCGATCTCCCTCTCTCTCCCTCCTGGCTCCCTCGCTCTGTCGAACTGTGAGGCAGAGAGATCTGAAACAGCCATGAAAGTGACGCTCCCTTATTCACAGAGGCGCGCGCCTCACATGCTCACACGCGCACAAGCATTAATGTGCACAGAGGCATACACAAACTCTCTCGCAGACACTCAAATTCATCAACTTCCTCAGTACGAGAAATAATAAATTCAAGTGAATGGAACTAGCCCTCCAGTGAAAAATCTGCCCAGAAATGAAAAAAGACACCACATGACAAAATGAAAGATACTGACTCTTTCAAATCACACTACCCCCCTGCCACCTAAAACCCAGCACCCAGCCCCACCCTCCTACCTCTGTAGTGAAGAGAATACTGAGAGTAACAAGAACCTCAAAGAGAAACATTACTTTTTTTCTCCCACTGTCTTCATTCATATGCTATGAGAAGACAATTCATGGTAAAATAGTTTGCAGGTTCAAGATGATGCCATCTTTATGGATACACACAGCCACGGTGTGCATAATCATACCTAATATTCAAGAACACGTCACCTTACTTGTACAAATCAAATACGCATTATAAAATACTTCCCCCTCTATTTTTGGTGTCATATCCCTTTAATAGGAACATTAATATGGCATGCCTCAACTGTTTGATATGCAATATGGATTTTTCCAAGCATTTGTAATTCTGTGGCTTGATTTTAATCAGAAAATTTGCTTTCATATTGAGTGTTTAAAATTTAATGAAATATGTCCTCGCAGCACTTTTATTCAAATTGTATTTTGCACTGTAATTGGGGTGAGTTTTCCTAATTCATATTGTAAGTCTCATTAGTGAATATTTTAAGATTCAAATTGAATATTAGTTAAATTTTATATCAGTTCCACATCCTGACTAAAAGAAAGTTTTGAAGATAAATGAGCTGTATATTGCCCCAAAAATAAAGTTAATAACTGAATGAAATGTGCCTTCTTGCATCATCAATGAATTCATCAGGTAGAGGGCAAAACGGTTTGAAAAAAATTATAAAAAATTAAAGAAGCATAAGAATTAATCCATGCTTAGCAAGTGGGGATGGAGAGAGGTATGAGAGAGTCTTAACAGCCAGCCCCTTTCTATGGGAGTAGAAGGGATGATTACATTTTGGACATGAGCAGAGTCAAACCTTAACACTTGCACAGCTATATAACAAAGCAGTCTCAGAGATAAGACATGTAGTGTGCACAACAAGCTCTTAAAACAATGTGCCAAAGAAGCACGTATTATCTGTTACATAAATACATAAACTCTTGCAAAGAAAAGTGCACAACAACCAGACCAGGCAGAACTTCACATCTAATGTATGAGATAGAGGGCATAGTGTTGCACTTTGGTCTATTCAATGGTATATCCGCCAAGACCCAAACGACCTATCCAATTAGCGAAAGTCCAAGTTTCCTACAGTCAGCTCCTCATTTCTTCTACAAGTTTGTATTGACAGTATTTTCCATTAACGTTGTCTGGGTGACCATCATCTCACTGAATCTTAGACACAACAGGGGCCTAATGACTAGCTTACATCAATAGTTTCCATTAAAAATGAGCACCGGCTGGCTATATAAAGAATCATCCAACAAATGCAGTTCAAGGATCCCTTAAAAAGATCTACAGCAATACCTTATTCCGAAGCATTATTACTCCTCACCACTGCAATCAGGAAACCCCTTATACTGGACCATCAATACTTCAGTCACCTTAATGAGGTCTATCGTGCTGAGAACAGTAAAACCTGATAAAATCGACAACACATCTGACATCGAGTCAGTATCCAGGCTGCGATGACTTCGTCCTAGACATCAGCTGCACCTCTATCACCTTTTCACAAATTAACTTCAGACCATGAGTGCTCAGGTAATTTTACATTTTGACGTCACGTGTCAAGAGGAAGCTAAAGTCAATTTTCTTTGAAAAATGTCCAGGAAATCTGCCAAATCAAGACCCAGAAAAGTGAGCAAAATTAGCATTTTGAGCAAGAGCACAACATTATGTACTGATTTGACAACAATGTGAGACCATCTGCATAATGTTGTTACGCTAAACTAGAATTTAAAGTGGGTGTTTTTTTTTGGTTTCCCTAGAACATGTTTGCATGAATTAATGTTAAAAAACATACATTATTCTCTGTCTGTCTGCCTGAATATACCCGTAACACCCTCAGGCTGAAGCGTTCAGTTTTAGCGCCTGTCTCTTCTCTGCCAAGTCTGCTTTGAATGGTCAGTGTGCTCTCGGCATCTCTGCACATCATTGCAGCTGGGGAATGACTGTAAGGGCACTGTAGCAGCACTTTCTACCTTTATATAGTATAGTAGTGATATCACAACTGTACAGTCCTGAGGCAGTGTGCATTTCTTTGATTGAGCACTTAATAGTTATATAGCACCAAAATATAATTTAAAAAAAAACATGAAAAACTCACTTTTTACATATATGGGACTTTTAGAGATGGAGACATATGTGATATTGATATGCATTCCCACAGACATATACAGTAGATTACATTATTGCTGTATATACCATACAGTAGTGGATCTATCACTTGCTTTCCTGTACTGTATGACTATGCCGGATATTTGCAAGCTTGTATTTTTTTATACCATATTGTATGAGTGTCTGCGATAACAACTTTTGAATGCTGGGCTCTGACATCACCATGCAAGATAAGCTCTCACTATTCTATCTGTACTCACATAGATTTATTGTCCCAAGGAAAGCACTGTATCAGTGGGGCCAATGTTTCCCTTCAATCAGGGGAGAGTCAAGCATGAACAAGGATGAACATTGGCATAAATCCTCTCCCTCTTCATTCCGGTTTTATTCCTATTTATCCTCTTCACCCTCCTCTCTGTCCCTCCTGCTTCCTCCCTTTCACTTTTCTTTCCACTCAGCCTTCTCATCATTCTTATATACATTCCTGCTCCAGATAGAGAAGGATGATTGGTAACTGGCTGGCTAGATAGATAGACAGCGGGGCGTTTTACCAGCCAATGTTTTGCTTTGCTGCAATTGGGGAGAACAAGGGGTGGTTTGCAGCCGAGTGGTCAAGCAGAATAATAAACCACTCAGCTGTCATGTGAATTGAAGCCGGATAAATAGACTGTCAATCAGATCTACCTATAAATGTGCTTTGAGCACACCTACCCATTATATTGAGTGAACATTAATCGATAGTAACGACCTCTTCCAGTCAATACTTGTTAGTATTGGACCCATACATCCCAGTGGCTTTAATCAATATGTATGGCTTTTTTTTAAAGCAAAATCCTTTAGAAGCTTCATGAGAAATAGGCAAAGTGAGAAGAGGCTTACTTCCACTCTAATGTCTCTTTCCAGCCAAGTGCTTTATATACACTAATGTGTCTACACACATTGTCTGCAGGGCCCCATCTAACGCTCGGCTGCAGCAGGTATTTATTGATTACTGTAAGGGGGCAGTGACCCCTCCTTTGCCCTGTCCTATCTGAGCCTCTCTGCTGGAGCATGCTAAGTACACTCATATTTCATCTCTGGGGAATCCAGCTATCACACACTAGCAGGGGAGGAGAAGTAAAAAAAAAAATGTTTTTAAAAAACAGTCCTTAGAGTTAAAAGTCAGGTGGCACAAACATTAACCTCCCAATCAGGGAGGTTCAATTAAATCATTCAATCAGGGCATTATAGAGTGATCCACTTTGTGGGTCTTATCTTTACCAGAGTATGTGATGTAATTGGAAAAATGAGTCTGTACAAATTAATTTAGCCCACTGTGGTAAAATGCAAACACACAGCTGAAAACAAAGCACTTGTACCACTGAGTGGGCCTGGAGATAAGCATTTTAAATCCATCTACTAAGATATGGACATTCATGCGATAAACAGTGCCCTGTGTTTTCCTTTCCCCCTTTATCCGTCTCCTGAAAGAATAAGAAAAGAAAGAATAGAATTTAAAAAAACTAAAAGAATAGAAAAGCAGTCATTCATTTGTTCAATTTCAGAGCGCAGTACCATTTCTCACTGCCTGTCTTTGTGCAGCCAGTCATGTCTTTCTCATTGGGGATGTTTACATGTTCTCTCTGGTCCTTATCCCTGACCTTCACTTGGTCCTCTATGGCTGCACTCTGGCAGGAGGCAGCTGGTGGTTGCCAGGGTCATGCTAGGCCTTGGCCACTGTCTGTCCAGTCACATCACAGCGCCAGGAAAGGCAAGGTCAAAACATCGTGATAACTAAGGGTCATCATTTTTTAACCAATTACCCCCACCCCCCACCCAAATACTCGGAGGGTTCGATTGATTTCTATCTGTCACCACACAACTAAATGTTCTACCGATAGAATGCACTGTTGGCAAAAACAGGTTGGACAATTTTCATTTGATATCTTTTTTTATTTTTAAGTAAAAGCAATGGAGAAAGATGTGGAGGACAATGGAAATTTGCTGTAGAAAATGTCTATAAATCAAAAAAACTGACTGCACGGAATATGGCATTTTTTTAAATCAGATCTTGTATTATTGACTTTTTTTCGATTTAACTGATATTCAGAGCAAACTAATCTGCATTCTTTAAATAAAAAAATAAAAAAAAGATTCCCATTCACAGTGGGATAACCACATATGAGCATACAGCTTCAGTTTGTGACTAACAGAAAGGAGAGGTTGGGATGACTATGATATGGGCGAGTGATCTTTGTAAAACGCACGTATTGTACCAAAAAGCGCTTGAATAGATCATCATATCTTTTCAACTGCTTAAAATCTGTGTGAATATAAGTGAAGGTCTTTCATCTCAGGCGAGCAAAGGTCGCATTTATTTGATGCACAAACAAGTAATTATCACTGGCAATAATAACGTGTCAGGCTCTTTTCTGTTCCTTTAATGTAGTCTTTTATACTGAGATTGTGTTTGCGTATGAGCGAGTAAAATATTGTACAGTGGGATCTCGTACTTTTATTGCTCTTATTCACAATCACGTTTTTCTTCCACTTGTCTAAATGTTTTTCTGCCCACTCTCTAGTAGTTATTCTCTCTCTCTCTCCCCCTCTCCCTCTCTCTCCCTCCCTCTCCCTCCCTCCCTCTCTCTCTCTCCCACCCTCTCTCTCTCCCTCCCTCTCCCTCTCCCACCCTCTCTCTCTCTCTCCCTCCCTCTCCCTCTCCCACTCTCTCTCTACCTCTCTCTCTCCCACCCATTTGCTCCCTCCTGGATGAAAAGCCATTTTGGTGGTTGATTGGAGAATGATGCTGCTACTTAGAAAGTCACTCCATCAGCACCGAGGGAGGAGAGGAGAGCGCAAGGAGAGAGAGAGAAAAGCTCAGGAGGAGTAGTGGCTCCCTGGGGCGCTGTAGCTGTGATGGGTGAGCTGTCAAACGCCCCATTGTCCAAATTACCCAGCAAGCACCATGTCACCACCCGGGACTAATTTACGGTGCAGTGCAGTGCGGCACAGACATCGCTCTCTGAGTAGTGTCCGCGGGAGAGACAAGTGAGGGAAAGGGGTGTAAAGGAAGGAATGGGGGTCTAACCTAACACCTTCCAAAGAGGTAGAACAGGCCGTCAAACACAGACAGTCCCAATAGAAACCCCAATTAACTTCATGCAGGTTTTCTGTTTGCTGTCTTTATGCTTCAAGGCCTCAATGACAGGTGTCAATATGAATATGTGTCATGCCCCTGTGCCCGCCAGCCCACCCACTGCTTGCCTAATACACACATTCACTGATGCACAAACACTTTAATACAGTTTTAAAGCAGCCATCGCATACAGAAGCCTCTTGCTTGACTTCACTTGCAGTCATAATAACGACTGGTCCTTTTAGCACAAACTGGCATGCCCATTCACTTGTCACATGTCACACCCCTGGGTGCCCCAAATCCAGACAGGGCCATCACCTTGCTACCCCATAGCGACCGGTGGGCTGTGGAGTGGAGCGGTTCTTGTCAGAGGAGATGTGCCTCGCACTCTCTGACCCCTTACTGTGCCCAATGGTTTGATGTGATGCCTCTACTTTGGCTAATTGGCCCAGAGCTGTGGGCAGCCCCAGTGAAAGGCCAAAGGATCAGAATGCAAAATACACAAAGACAAAGATGATAATAGGAGCACAGGATCATCTCACCAAAAACTAAGATGCACCATGATGGACCAACAGCATAAACTCTAGAAAAGGAATAGTGAATGTAAAGAAGAGTATCAACATTTTCTAAACTTGACCTCACACTGTAACTGACTGTATTTCACATCTACATGAAAAGCATATCTCCTTCCACATTGTTTAGAAAATGTGAACTACCCTTTAAGGGATTGTTCAGTTACCAACCTATTTTCTGACATTTTTAAATCAAATGCTTTGAAACTTTGCTGATTTAAGTCTACTCCTGTAATTGACTAACAACTGAAAACATGCAGCTGGTTTGAAAAAGAAAATCCAGTCACCATGACTAATGTTGCCATTAATGTAATTGCACGGCAATATAATCACTTTAAACCAAAAACTTTGAACACAGGACTTTTACATTTAATAGACCATTATTCTAATACACTATAACAATGATACTTTTACGTAAGTTAAGAACTTTTTCTCAAAGCAGTGCCACCAGCAAAGGCAGAAACGCATACAGTTTGTTTAATATTGCATACTTCCATACACCACGGCGAGGTTAGAGGAGACATACAAACATAACTGCATGGATGATAACTGTCAGTCCAAATGACAGCAAGAAAATGCAATTATCCAGTCAGTTCTTCATAGACTCAATATAACAATGGCAATATGCAGAGGAGTATGTGCCACTCCTACATATGTACACACACTTCACACATATACATCCTGAAGCACTCACATGTCCAACCCTCCTCACACACACACATGTAAAATCCCTGGCAGCACTTTATCTGAAGGACACTACAGACTGGAAGTGTGTCAGAATGTGTGAAACCCAGTCCCCAGAGCACAGTCTATTCTCCATGTCTATCACTGAATCTGGCTGCCTGCTTGATCCCCCCCGAGACACATACAAGCACACACACACCCTTCATACTCACATCAACCTCCTAAATCTCATTCTCACCATCTCGTCAATCAAATTGCAAGGTGGGAAACCACAAAAAGGCCTGTGCAGTGCTTCAAGAAGTTCACTTTTTGTCTCTAAATGGATTTTCTCTGGAGAGAGAGAACTGTATGCTCTCCTGTCTGTGTCCCCAAACCTGCTGTGGAGCTGAATACAGGAACCTGCAGCCATCAACCTCGGATGGGATGAGAAATGAGAAGATTGGGATTTACTGTATGCTGTTACACACCAAACATGGGTGTAGGCCCTAAAACAGGCGTGGATGGTGTAACTGTGGGTGTGCGTGTTGTGGGGTATGTGTTAGCGTGTGTGTAGGGCCTATATGTGTCTCTGTGTGATGGCTGAATTAATGTGACAAGGCAGATGTAATGCAGAATCATAAATCTTAGCCCCAGGATCAGCAGAGAGAGAGAGAGCAGGAGGTGATGTATTAAAGGGCACACACACACCACTGTTATGATGCTGATAATAAAAACAAGAACCCAGTCGCAATAGCCAGCTAATAGACATGACTCCATATCTGGCCCTAAGGGTTATGACACACACACACACACACACACACACACACACACACACACACACACACACACACACACACACACACACACACACACACACACACACACACACACACACACACACACACACACACACACACACACACACACACACACACACACACACACACACACACACACACACACACACACACACACACACACACACACACACACACACACACACACACACACACACACGCGCACACACACACACACTCAGACTATATCCTCTTTTCCAGTAATTTATTATGCTGCTTTCAGCCCAACAGCTCAAGTGTTAGATATGGCTGTAATGCTGTTAAAATCTTAATACTGTTACACAAGCTCGCTGTTGTACAACATGCTAATTCTTTACTTACTGTGTGGAGAGCATTTGATGGGGCTGTGAAAAAAAAACATGACAGCATTTCTGTTGGGAATACTCAATTCACTGTAGCAAAAACACAGATGAAGCTAGCTGGTGTTACTGTAAGTTAGCAAGCCTTGCTGTCAAAAGCACAGACTGCTCACCAAACTCTGACAGCTGTCCCTAACAAATCAGATAGTCTTTAACTGTAAATGCACTACTAATGCATTTCATTGTAATCCCATAGACGTGATTGTTGGTTCTAATCATGATTGTCTATAAATACTGATGGATGGATTTAATGGAGTTTCTATGGATCGCTATCAATTTTAATTTATAAGGCCTTGATGCTACTGTTGAAGAGTGAGAGTCATCACACTTGCACATATGCAGTAGGCTGAGCTTGTTTAGCTGCAGACATATTTTCCCATGAATTAAAACAATAATTAATGCAACTGCTCATATTTAGACTCCTGAGAACAGTTGATATTCAGCTCACATCCATAACCAGAAAAATACATCTCATTGGGCTTTCCTTGTTGCAGCTGTGACATACCTGTTCTTTCACAAATACAGTAGGTGCATTAAATCCAAATCTATACTACATGTAGGTAGAAAGTGCCGCTACAGTGCCATTACAGTCATCCCCCAGTTGCAATGGCGGTGCGGAGACGCCAAGAGCACAGATGCAAAAATCCCAGACAACGCTGGCCAATCAGAGCAGACTGGGGTTGTTTGGGAGAATGCCTTAAAGAGACAGTCGCTAAAATGGAGCATTTCAGACAGAGGGTGAATACAGCTGTATCCAGACAGAAAATGTGTTTCTTAAAGGTTCTCTGTGTAACTTTAAAAAAAACCTTGTTATTAGAAAAGTAAACTAGTGGCTGCTGTAACACAGTCCACCGGCTGTTATAGACAACCAAGAAAGTCGATAAAGGTCTCTATATTTAAGTTGCTTAACAACCCATCCGCCCATTGACAATCAAAAAAATGATTAATACATGTAAAATGTTACATGCAGGACCACATTAAAGCATGTAAACAAGAAACCCAAAACGCAAGTATGAATCAGAAAAATGAGCCTAATATGCCCTTTAAAAACATTTATATTGTGTCAGAATACTTTAGTCTATGGTTTATATGCTGAGCTCACTCAAATGAGCGCAGCAGCACAGGAATTCATGTTTGGCTGCCTCACAATAGCTTTGCAGTAGACAATAGCTTTCCCCTTTTTTTCGATACCACCACTGTTTCTTCCTGCATGTTTATTCAAGTGTAGCCAGTGTGCTTGCTGGGCTTATGCCTAAAATGAAAAAGGCTTTGTAAGCATTCAAGGGGAATTGCAACATGCTGGTTGTTGCCCATACGTATGCTACAGTAGGTGCATGTACAATTGCAGTTGGGTGCTGGTTTTGTTGTTTTGTACAAAAACTCAACCTACCGATTCAGGACTTTAGGAGGGACTTTGCATGCACTTGGTTCATTTGGGGGCCTCCCTCATGTGCAAAGCCCTTTTTTTTGTAGAATAGATACCCTTTAACAAAATGACAGGCCCTGTACCTTAAAATACTATATGTGTGCCGTATTTGGCAACATACTGTATCAGGTTAATTACACTGGCTTCAACAGGAACAACAGAAAAGCTGTTGTCTCAGCCCATTTCACACAGCTCCTTTCCCTTGTGATATTGGCTTGTAGGGGAATGACAACATAGCTGCTATCACACATTAGATAGGGTATCATGTTCGCATTGGCTCTTATACAGTACACTACACCATATCCAGCTTGGATCATCGATTGCATTCTTGCTAAGCCAAATAGTTGCTTCTCTCCCTGATATCACTGCCCTCCCTGCCTTTGGCTCCCATGCATGATTTTTTTGGATGAGAGGGGAAGCTTTCAAGTATTGACACATGTACAGTAATTGTGCTGCTTCGTTATGATACAGTAAACATTGATAAAAGTAGACACATGAGGGTACGCACACATGCACACATATTGTCACTGTGACCCTGTTGAAACACGGTATCAGAGCATCAGATATATCCATAATGTTTCTATGTCTGGCTGAGATAGATGGCATATCGCATCTGAAACCAAAATGCATCTCAGCTCAAATATATCTTGAGCGGCCACTTGAGATTCCACTACTCTGCTCACATTTAGTACTTTTCTGTGGAGAGACAATATATATATACTGGTTTAAACTACCCCCAAAAAGTGCTAAAAAAACAAAAGAAAAAAGTTGAGAACTAACACATTCTGTTACAAATCAGAGCAGAGAAGGGGAGAAACAAGATGGAAACTTGCCTCTGGTAAAGAATTTCTGTTTTGAGGAGCTTTGTTTCTTTCTTGCCACGCAAATACTGCAAAGATGAAGACGTTCTTAACTTCCAAGACCATTCCAAAACCATGTCAGAATGAGTCTTGAGTGTAAGATCCTGATGTTCTCATTGCATTTTTGGTGCATTTTTATCTGCATTTAGAGACACACAGACTCACAGAAACTTCACACATACAGACAAAACTTCTAGAAATGAGTGGAAATACAAAAAAAATCTTAACAGTTTCCATACAGTACAGGTCTCAGATATTAGTACCAATATACTGTATCTCATACATTATAATACTCTATATGCATATACACTAGGCTATACACAATTTTGCCATATTGATTCACTGTCCAACATCCAGGCACAGAGAAACACATGCCTAACGTACACGAGCACGCACAGACCTCACACCTGTTAATGGATATGTTAAGACAAAAACACTTGGTGGAATAGAGGGCAGTTGGTCGGTGTGTGTTTGTTTTGTGTGTGTGGGGGGCCTGCATTAGGGAATCACACAACCATATCCGCTCACCAGGGAACTTCTGTCAGGCTGTGATTTTGCCATCCACCCCTCCCAGCTCTCTTCCCTCCTCTGCTGCTCACCGCAAAATAGGTCAACCACATATAATGGGGGGGCAATGAGGGGCAAGTATATGCCCCCCCCCCGACCACTAAACTCCACCCCACCCTGCCCCTAGGCACTCTCCCATCCGTTACTTCTACCGTCCAGGAACAGAAAGCAAGCTATGGCCCCCCCATGGACACACCGAGGCTGGCTGAGGAGAGACAGGCACAGCCAGCCACAACATTCCATCCTCCCAGCCACAACAGCCATTTACACAGCCACGCTTGAACAGAGCGGATTCCAGAGTGTCGTACAGAATGAGCACACACACAAGACACTCTGGCACCAACCGCTTAAAATTCTGTTCTCTTCAAAATAAATGTGAACAGGAAAATTGGAAAAATTTAATAATGGATATTGTATGTAATGTGTGAAACTGGTTGCAATCACAAAATGGTTTATCACTGTCACTCTTCTAGGGAGCATGAGATGGAGGAGGAGAGAGGCAGAGGCTTGTTGAGAAACATGTTTACCAGGACTGCAACTTACCAACATTAAAAATGGGTGTTTACCCAATTGGGAACGTCAAATACCGTGTTTCCACTGTATGGTACAGCTCTGCTTGAATTGATAACATTCTGCACTTTGTCAGTTATACGGCATAGTGTATGAAATGTATAGCATAGTTTTCCGTGCTGCAAACTTCTAAAATCTGGGTTGAGTGAATTAGAAGAAATTGTACCATTACACTGGCTTGGCTATATAAAAATGGTAAGTGTGGGTAGGATGGCATGCTAGTGATCGTTCTCTCAGACCAATCATTTGTTTCTTGTGTTTTAACTCCACCCTCTAGTTTCACCTCAACTGACTCGAAAACCTCGACACAGGTGCTATCATTAAAAGTACCAGGGTCTATATACAAATTTTGCTAACGGAAAAAACAATTACATAATGTCACCTGTAAAATCTGTGAACAGGACAGAAAGGGCAAAAACTAAACAACATTTCTGAGAGTTTTTTGTTTTTGTATGCTGGCTTGCACTCTCCCGGTGAGACATGCCCCTGTGTCTCTTTCATTGTTCAGTCATTTAAGAGCACTCTTAAGGACAAACTTGTGTTCATCGAAATACCTTACTAGGGGAATCACCTTTGGGATTTTTCACCATCCTTTAAAAATAATTGCTCACCGAATTGTGTTTTGAAGATACCTACATGGATAAACTGAAGCCACAACGCAACAGGAATACTGGAGTGGAGGGATCTGCCATCATTGATTTGGCCCTGTTCCATAGCTTGTGCATTTCAATGTGAATGGAGCAGTTCTATTAACATCCCACGTAAACAGCTTTATTAAAACTGCCTTGTATAGAAAAAAATCCATATGTTAGTTCCTGCAGTACATGTAAATGTAGCTATTGATTCAAAGGGTAAATCGGATATGCTGCTATCTCCTCATGTGCTAGAACGTGAACGCACATACATACATGCAAAAATATGAAGCCGTACACATGCAAAGACATACCATCACCACACTTCACAATTCTTCTTTATAATACAGTTTTCTATCCTCCCTCTCTTCTACTTCATCTTATTTTTATCCTTTGCATCTTTTTGCACTCTCAACTCATGTTGTCTTTCCTCTGCAGTCTCCACTGGCTCGGCTGTGACCTTTTCTCCAGTGGAACAGGATACTGCCCATCTCCATCTTCCTCATGCATTAATGATCTGTGGTAAGCTGAGGGCATCTGTCTGACTCCCAGCCTGTCCGCTGCTCACCCACTTCCAAGGACGGAGCTCAGCCAGAGCCGAGCTCAGCCACATTCCCTGTCACCCACAGGGAAATGCAGATAAATAGCCACAGATAGCGATAGCTCCACAGTCTAAAAAAGTGGATGCTGCCTCTTCTCATCTCCACAGCATACATCTCTTTGACATCCCCCAGTGGCAGATATCTAAAATACTGGAGCAGAGAGATGACAGCAGGCAACAGACATAAAGAAACTCAGCCAATTATCCTGGTTTCATACTGAACCTCACTGCAGATACAAGTAGCTGAAATGAGGTTCGTCCATGGGGTAGCGATGCAGATTATTCTCTTTCATACCTCCTGTTTGACAGCATTTAACATATACTATGATAATGAGAGCTAAAATGCATCTAGCCACAATTTTTCAAGCTGCCCTGATGTCCTTTTCCCAGCATGTCTGTGCAGCTCTTCCTGAAAGATCCCCAAAGTGCTCTTTTGGCAAAAGCTCAGTCTTGTCAAGTTCAGGAAGGTCTTTAAAAAAAAAAAACGGAGATAAAGTGATCTTGTAAATCCTGATGCAGCCAATTGAAATGGCTGTACATTTGGAAATGGTACCGGTGATTAGTTCTCAAGTTCTCCCTAATGTCATTTTATTGGTTACAAAAGCCCTCTTTGTTTCCACTCTTTTTTTAAGCCAACTCTGCTCTCAAGACCTCAGTAAGCCTGACGAGACAGAGATCATATGTAACATTTTGGCTTCTTGTATCTGAGGTGAGGGACTACAGCTCACAATCTTTTGTAAGGTTTAGCTCTCTCTCTCTTCCTATCAATCTGATAGGGTTGCCTAGTTGTTTAAAATATCTGAACTCCTCAACTTCAGGCAACCTTAGAGTGCAATCCCATATTATAAAATGTGAGATTTCCATCTCTGTGTTTTATTATATAGCCGGATGAGGTGCTATATAATTCCTGCGAAAGTGTCAAAACACTCAATCATATATATATATATATAAACACATATATATATACACAGTGGTGGAAATTGCTGCTATGAGGATGAAAGCAACAAAAAAATCTGTGAGCCTGAAAAGTGGTGCCTGCAAACTGCCATGCCCTGTGTTACAGTCATTTCCTGCAATAACAGAACAGAGCCGTAGAGAGCGCAAATTAAAATTAAGTTCAATTAAAAGTGCTACCTTAAGTTGAAGATATTCATGTTATTTCTCAAGAGTATGGCATTCAGTTTGCAGTTATTCTATCCTCCACCTGTACTGTATTTTAAATTGTCTGCATTAAAAGGCAATTGCACTTTACTATCACAATGACAATTGGAGTGCTTCTCTCGGGTGGACATTTTAAAACTTTCCTCTTGACAGTTTTTTCCACAGTTTTAATCTGAAGTGGTGCAGTAGTCCTATCAGTGAACTCAAAGGCAGATCACACTTTGCAGTGACAGATTTGGGGTTTCACAGGCTTTTGAAACCTCTCAAAAGTGGATTTGGGATCAAAATGTACAATTATTGTTATCATCAATTTAAAAAAAAAAAAAGAGTATTGTAAGAATACAGACCAAGCAACAGGATTACTTCCTAGTTGCACTGACAGCAGCTTCTTCCAATGTTCAGCCTGTTTTCAACTATATACTGTCTCTTCTCTCTGGCACTAACAGAAAGAAATGAGATGTTTGCTGATGCAAACTAAACATTCTTCACAGTAGGATGTACAGAAGGAATATGATAGCTCAGGATTTCAGTTCATTGATATTTCACTTTACGAGAGCGAGAATGGTGAGCAGCTTGACCAAACAGAGGGATATTGTAATCAGCCTCTTTGGTGTGTGTATTTCACCCTGTCACCTGTCGGGACTCATTCCCTAAAACCCAAAGATGAATTCTGACAGCTGCAGGAATCCTCATCTGGGGAGAAGGGATGAAAAGATTTCTTCTCTGCACCTCCCCACTGCTCCATACCCAAATATTTGACTTTGCCTGTGATCTGCAGCCCTTGAAGGCTTCTGTTGGGCTTTTCCACACGACTGATCTCTATTCTCAAAGCAGGTGTTTAAAACACAACTGACATAGAAGCCTCAGTAGTCAACCGCAGCGAAAAAAGAGAGAGAGAGAGGATGAAATGGAGAGAGAAAAAGCAAAAAAATGATTGTAATTTTTCACATGTTTTGATTATAAGGCTATAGGCTTAAAGGTTAAATTAGACACGACAGCCACATCAGATCGGAGCGTGTATGGCTGCCAGGCTGATGCAACTCCCCGAGGTTCCCGTCTATGGCGAGCCCTTGATGACACTGTTACACACTCCTACGCAAATGGCCTTTGGTCATGAAATAATACGCACGCAAACACACATGCATACCGCAAATGCATGCCCACCCAGGAGCATGTATTGAATGCCTCACACTAATGTGGACACACAATATACACGAAGAAACTTCACAGGGAAATCAAGCTGACAGATCAAAGAGTACACATACAGGGATGAACCTTTCAGAATGTTTGAAAATCTACCAAAGGATGTTTTCCTAAAAACCAATTATCCCTGTGGTTGTGTTATGGAATGACCACTGCTGTTTCCAGCTCATATCAAAATTTCCACAGATGATAGTGGGGTGTTCTATTCCCCGGCCCATGTAGGCTAAAAAGCAGTGCACTTGACATTCAAAGCAGCTTTACAAAGAATGAATCGTTTCATTTTTTTTCTTATTGTTTTCAGCTGTCAAAAGGTGTGAGTACGGATACGACTACTCGTCATGTAAGGTGTGAATTCACAGTATTGTTTTTAAGTCATTTTTAGTTTGATGACCATGTGTGTTTGCATCTAATTCATTTTGAAATGGTTATCAAGAGAGTGTATGTTTTTTTCATCCCATTAAAGAGCACATAATCCTCGATCTGAATTTAAAACATGAAAGGCTTTCACTAGACAGCTATGACGAAGAACTGCTACAGTGACATTAACTGTCGGATCATATTAGGCAGTAATCACAAAAAAGCAAAAAGTCCTACTGCACAGTGAACTTAACTGCGATTATGTTACAAGTGATGCCTGTGCAGCATACTTATATGCACACAAAGACAAACCCAAATGTAAAAATACGTAAACAGACATACAAAATTCTAGATTATATGACCTAAAATCAGTAATGAGATTTACCACATAAACCAACAATACTTATTTTTAGTCACACCACTGTAGTGTGCCTCTAAAACAGGGATACTCAACTTGCTTTGCCCAGGATCCACTTTCACAAAATGACAGGAGGCCAGGGGCCAGTTAAATTAACAAAAAATAATATTATTTATCAGATGAATAAAAAGAAAAAGACCTATAACTCATCTTTCCAGGAAAATCTTTTTTTTTTTCAGATCAACTGAAGAAAAATAAATAAATAAAGGGTTGCATGCTAGCATACTGACGCTGGCATTTAGCGTAGTTAGAGCTTCATAAAGCCACTAGCATGGCTGCAGACTCCAAGTCCTGTTTTATACCTCTTTTATTTAAGGTACAGGACTGTTAACTAATTGTATTGTCAGTTTATACTAATTTATTAAATTGCTATGCGAGTCAGTAAGGCATTCATAATACTGGTAACATCTTACATTTGGATTTTTTTCACGAAAATTATAAAAGACAGAGAAATAAACTCAATTGAATCTTGTCATTGCACTGTGTAATCTTGTAATCCCACTTTTTTTTGTAGTGTGTGATCATATTTTATTTGTGTCTTGTGTGTAACCATTCTGCTTTTGTGCTGCCGTCTTGGCCAGGTCACTCTTGGAAAAGAGGTTTTAATCTCAATGAGTTTTTTACCTAGTTAAATAAAGGATATTGATTGATTGATTTTCCCTCCTATACTATACTAAATATGTCGTGTGTATATACTACCACATATCAATTGTTACAGACACACATGTCACACTGTGTGAGTGACTGTCAGGCCCAGGAGATACACAAGAGGGGGTAGACACAGTGCCTTAATAGAGTGGATGAAAACATGGCTGGTAAGAGAGAGGAAGCTGACAAAGAGTGGTAGCTACCAAGGGATAGGTGGCGTGATATTGGGTAATGGTGGGGTAGTGGGGGAGATCTCGCTACAGCCTAGTGGTTCAGCTCACATCACCTTACCAGACTGTCACTGCCCCGATGCCGACCCCCCCTCCGAACAACCCCCCCTCCAGCCCTGCCTCCCTCCGTTCCCGACAGAATGATTAATGGTGTATCTGGTCATGCGAGCAGCACTGTCCCTGACTACACTAAACATTATCATAACTTTTCGTTATAATCACTGAGACTATGAAGAGCCCAGTCCTCCATGAAACAAAGAATACAAGAAGCAGTGTGTTTTATGTATTTGTCCGTCACTGTGTTAATAATAGCAGTAATATAGAATGTGCACGCAGATTAATGACACAGTTCTGGAGGGAACACTGATAAAATCACCATCATATTACATCCTATCTCCTACACACTAGAAATAATATAAAACTATTAAAATCCAAAAATGATCTTCCATGTTCTGACAAGGGGGCTTCAGCTCAGCACTGAGCATCTCCCAGCGCCCGGGTCATATTTTCCTAATGTCTTTTTAATATAGTCATGTCATATTCCTGCTGTTCTTCTAAACATTGTTGCCTATCATGTGCTGTGCAGTGTGTCAACAGCCCCATATTAAAGGCAATATACCATGAGAGAAGCCTACAAGTTTCATATCAGCTCTGTATCCCCACAGGATCTATTACTGTTTATAGGACTGTACATTAGCCTCTGTCTGCTGCCATTATCTCCTACACACTGCAGGGGACACACTCAGCATATCACACTCAACAAAGAGAGCTTTTCACACGTGTGCGGACATGCAAATAAAAGCATGCACGCAACGTACACAGGGTGAGAGAGGTAAGAATGCACACAGATATGCATAGAAACACACACACTTCAAAATCTCCATTACATACAATGGAGGGTCCTTTTGGTATTCGCCGGTGTGTTGAGCTCCAATGTGTTGTACCGTGAAAAAAAAAAATGCAATTTGGACGTGTGGCCTTTCGAGGCAGGCCACAGAGATTTGTGCTTCACTGGAGGAATCAGGACTTTTGCTGAGGTTTAGTTTGGGTTTTCCATTACCCTAATCAGGGAAGGGAGAGGAAGAACATGCACTACTTCCTTAAAGATGGGAAGCCAAATTGTAAGCCTGATTTGTACCTCTGTATTGACATAGAAATGTTGTGGGTGCCAAAATAGTAGCAAATGATTTTTAGTTCTGGGTAGCCTTCACCCATTTATTGTCACCATTACAACTTAAAATGCATTTGTTACTTGAGAAAAGCTTAAAGTAATAGCATTTACATTCTTACATTCTCTACACATTCACCTTGTGATACAAAGTGGTAACAATAATGGAGAATGGAATGACTTTTCTACATGAGCAAATGTAAATTCAGCTAGAAACCCTATAAAGGAAAAAATATGACCTCTATAATTTTTGTAGGAAATATAATGAAGACCAGGCAGACCAATTAAATGTTCTTGTAATGTAGCATGCAAAGGCCCTGTGTCTCATTTAATAGAGGCAGAGAGTGACGACTCTCTCCTTCTCAGAGGTTGATAAGGGATAAGGAAGTAAGAGCGGAGGGAGACGAAACATAAGCTAAAGAGAGGCAAGGTGTTAAACAAATCCACATAAATCTTTTTTTTTCTTGTAGCACTATGTAAAGCAATTAAGCATTTACTTAATCACATTGGAACTGAAGTAGAACATAATGAGTGAACTCTTCAGGAATAGACACAAGAATGATAAATTAACTGGGGAAAGAGCATGAAGAACACGCATCTCTTGTTACGTTACTGATGCGACTCCGCCCAAATGTACCTGTGCAACAATGCATGGGAGATGTATTAGTACAAATACTGTTGATTGTGTTAATGTGGATGATATAAAGCGGAGGAGGAGGAGGAGTCTGTGTCCTCTACTGTCAAGCTGTGTGGCGCTCTAACATAACCTCAAGACCCTGTTTATTGGGTGCCATCTAGTAGCTGATGCCAGACTGCAGTGTGCCAAAGGCTACAGCACCCAGAGAAAAACAATCTGTGTGATCTGTTGGACAGGAATCTAAACTTACACATTGCTTTCCCTGAGAATGATCGCATCTGCAATCCGGTGTGAACATAAAAAAAACATCTTTTTAAGGAAGATTGCATTTATTCGTTAAATATTCATGACAAAACTAATACAACAGAGATACAAGACACAATAAAGGACTAAAGTGAGGTCGCCCAGAAAACAAAATGACAGTCTTTCTGTGAATTTAAAAGTTTTATGGTATGAAATCTATGTATTAACACAGTCACCAACAAAGGCCCCCGCTGATTAATTTAACAGTTTTTTTTAATACAACTGACATAAATTTAAATTTCATACTATGGAAATTCCATACTATATCCATACTTGTGTATTGTACAGCTCATCTAGAATGCAGCCTAGCTTTCAACCTATCCAACACTACAGCCCTCCTCTGCACCCTGCACTGGCTATTGGTGGTGGCTCAAATCTGACATCAGGACAGCAGAAACCCTACACATCTTCTGTTGCTGTCTATTCAGACTGCACTTTGACCCATAATCAATAAAATACATTTTAAAAATCCCTCTTCTACTAAAATGCAGAAGTTTTTGCTTATGTGATGAATTTGTATGTGCTGGCATGATTCTTGCACTTTTTGGGTGGTATCTTCATGGTTTAATGCAGTTATTCTAAGTTGCTTTGAACGTGGAAGAGTCAGCTAAATAAATGCAATGTAATGTGCGTTAAAGCTACAAAACGTTTATTTCTGAGTACAACATCTGCTACACCACACCACATAGACCTAGTAGGTGTTCACACACCATGCTGATGAGACCCGGGGCATCTATCACACTGATTTCTGAGGTTGTGGCCTTCATAGAAGTCCTCAGGCATCACCACACATGATCAGGTAAGAGGTCAGGGAGTATGTCACTTTACTTCATCCTTCAACAGCAGATCCATCCTCATTCCAACCCCATCTCATGACACACCTCTCCTTCTTTCTCTCCTGTCAGGTTTTACAGGCTGGTTTGGCTATAGGCCAGATGTCCGTTAACACACTGACATCAGTTCCACTTAATGTTCCCTTTACTGGTAAATCTCTAACTGTGAAAAATGCACGATCAAGATGCAGCATGTACAGCAAATCAAAAACAACAACAACTTTATTTTCCTCCTCAGCTCATGCAGATGATGTTCTCCACAATTTATAATTGCGCTACTGATTAGGCTCGTCCCACTGCATATCTCCGCCACTTCACAAAGCTCATCACGCACATCTGTTCCCAACAGCATCGAACAAGAGGCACATTAACAAACAAACAGATAACAATTAGTCACGTTTGAAGTCCTCCGTTACTGTAGACAGAAAGCTGAGACCGTTGGCACTAAGGAAACGCAAATGCCTTGCAACAGTAGGGGGCTTCCTGGAAGTAAACTTTCAGCATTTTGCATTATGGGGACAACGCATTTTAAATCATAAGATTGTGGGAAAAGGCACAAACTACGAAGGTACAAGTAAAATTAGATGTAGATTAGATTCATTAATATGCCTTTTAGAGCAATTCTAATTCCAGTTTTAATTCTAGTTTAAATTGACATAAATCTGAGTTTCTTCTTCTGTCTGCTGGAGACACAGACGTAAGAATGTGAAGCGCCGCTGAGCTGTCAGTCATGCTGCATTAGGAGATGTCTGAGGAC
This sequence comes from Echiichthys vipera, assembly GCF_963691815.1. Taxonomy (NCBI): domain Eukaryota; kingdom Metazoa; phylum Chordata; class Actinopteri; order Perciformes; family Trachinidae; genus Echiichthys; species Echiichthys vipera. The sequence continues at coordinate 17,559,516 of NC_139841.1, forward strand.
ACGGCTAAGAGTCAGAGGTTAAAGCCATTACGAGCTGGGTGGCTCCACTTTCTGACCTTTAACCCTCACTTCACCACACTCTATATGTCTTTTCTCCTCCCTTCAAGTAAAAAATGGACTTGTTTGGCAGCAGGTGGTATAAAATCACAGCTGTTGTGCTAAAACTAAAGGGAAACAAACCACTGAGCTGCAGCACAAGTCTAATCTTCGTAATTTGTCCACAATTGTTTATAACCTGAAAAATGACTTGTATTTGAATAACTTGCTTTGCTAGCTACTGTAATATCTTTTCTCTTACCACTCCTCTCCTTTTCCTGTCTGCCAAATATTTTACAGTTGCTGTCCTTTTATTTTTGATGAGAGAGGGGAACAGGAGGTCTATCCCAGTGCACTCCCAGCCTTATGTGTAAATATTTAATGGCAGTGTGCAGTAATACTAGCAACACACACACACACACACACACACACACACACACACACACACACACACACACACACACACACACACACACACACACACACACACACACACACACACACACACACACACACACACACACACACACACACACACACACACACACACACACACACACACACACACACACACACACACACACACACACACACACACACACACAGTGTGTTGCTGGTGAGAGCAGAGCAGGTGTCATTGGCGAATGCTAATTGAACTGGTCCATGGGTCAGTGAGCCTTCCTGTTTCCCCTGTGCAGAAGTGTACAGATTCATTCTGGCAAGAGCAGACGTTGTCATTGCTGGAGGCACTTCTGCCTCCTACTGTATACCAAAACTAGGCTTTACAATAAAATGGAGAGGAACCTCTGAGCCCTGCCTGAGGACTGCCGAAAGTGGCAACTTGTTATTTTTTCTTTTAGTTAACCAGTAAGCTACAGATAAGGATGTGCTGGTAAACAGACCTAAAAAAGTGTTTCTAAGAAACCACTATCTCATTCCCCCATCAATAGATCTATATAACTTCTTTATATGTAATTTACACTGGGAGAATAAGAAAGTCTAAAAACATCATTAATGTACATGCACGCACACACGCGCACGCACGCACGCACACACGCACACACGCACACACGCACGCACACACACTCCCATCTCCCTGGATAGACCCATTACAAATAAAATTGTCACCCTGACACAGACATTATAATATAAATGAGAAAGTCAGAGTGATGCAGAGTAACACATGCCATACATCTCATTAACTTAGCCAGCCAACGCTCATTAGTCTGGCTCTCCAGTCATGCAAGTTCAACCACCAAAGCAATGGCTTTTGGTGCATGCATGTATAATTCATACCAGGGAACTTTGTGCATTTCTCCTGCTGATTCTAACTATACAGATTAGGATTATATAGCAAAAATGCAGTACATATTTAAAAATATGCTTACCTATATGAAGTGGAATCACCAGATGCAGGGAAATGTAAAAGAGAGCGTGGGAAAGAAAAAAAGAAGAGAGGAACATCAATTAGCATAAGTATAGATATTCAAATTGCACACAAATAAACGGAACTTCATTCAAACAGTACAATATTAAAGCGCATATTGTATTAAATGTCCCATCTTGTGAAAAAGAGAGATTTCCATGTCTATTTTTTAATAAAGCAAGTTGAGGTGTCAAAACGCTGGATCCATAGAGAAATAGACACAGCAAGTATTCAGAAACTGTGCCTTGAAACTAGCCATCAGGATTCTGTACGGTCGGGATGCCAAGTGTACTATACAGTATATGCCGAGGCCACATATGCGGAAGACCCGGAAACGCTGTGCTGTTTTGGCATGAGACATGAGCATTTCCGAGGGTGAAAAACCAGTATTTTCAGAAAGACAGAAAACATTTCTTGAAAACATGAGCAGAGCACAACACTGGATGAAAGAAAATATATTGAGTGCCCCAGAAAGTCATACCCCTGCCCCCTGTGCAGCCACACATGGCTCTGCTTCAGAGATGGAGGAATTCAGGAGGAACACATGTTTCCGGGAGCAACATCAAGTATGTAGAACACAGTAGAGTTTACAGAGGAGGGGGACCGGCTTTAATTAGAGTTAAGCAGACCTGCTTCTATTTGTTTTCATTTGCGTGATTTATCCCCTTTCATTTGGCAGCTGGCTAACATGTCCCAGACCAGCAGAGCAACTCTGCCTGGGGTAAAAGGATACGACTGGCCTTTGGAGAGGACGGCTGGACCGAAGCCGGAGAAAAAAACAGAAAGAGAGAAGCACTCTTGTGGAGTTTATTGGGCTGCAGTTGAAGCCACCTGCCATGTGGATATTCTTGCAGGGTAGGGTTGGGTTAATGAATACCAATAGAGGTGGTCAGCTGCAATATTGCATGTGATCCAGCATATATTCCTTTGGGTAAATACATTTCCTTCCATTAAGGGGCTTGGGGGTTGAGGAGAGATGAGTAGGATGAAGGTGGGATGTAGCCTAAAGACCAAAGATGGGTTATTAGATGTTTGGACAAGCGCTCCAGACTACATAAAGCTCTATGTGCCTCAGGGGAGATCTGCTGATGGTCTTAAGGCTTTAGTCCGTCTCTGTAATACAAACAGCCGAGGAACACAGAGCGAGCATTTGTGAGATATTCTATGGTGAAGAAGAAATCAATCAAAAGCTAACATCTGCCTCAGAAAATGCGTTCTTTACTGCAGTAGAATCTACAAACCATAAACTCCAATATGGAAGGGGAAATGATCCGAGAAGCATGATCTAGATGCCTGTCATTGTTCGCTCGCAACCACTGCTCTTACACACATTTCTCCCTCTTTTCTCATTTTTTCCCCATTTAGCTCTCGCTCATATTGCAGTGAATGGGCCTCATAAGATTAGAGCTAATGTGTATACATCTTAGCTTTGTGATCAGATTACACATTGCCACTGAGGCTGATCCATTTGATGTCGGAAAACAAGGGTTGAATTTAGCTGTAATGTATCATCACCAACTTGTCACGGAGAGCATGTTAACAGAAGACAAACAAAAACATGCCTCTAGCTATAACTAAATTAGATGCAGATACGAGGGCACACCAGCGGAGTCAAGCACTTTGAATCGTTTTAACTGTTGTGTCATTGTGTAAATTAGAAAACCACTAAATATTCAGTATGTCCCAACTTCAGTGGCTGCAGGCCCCAGAAGGCCTTTAAACAGAACAAAGGGTTCGCCGAAGAAAACACATCAGTTGTTGACGAATGGTTATCGTTTGTTTTTTTCTTTTTGTCTAATGACCGTGCCTGTCTTCAGTCAAAGCCTTCCTCCCTATGAGCAGCTGATCAAGCCCAGGTAGTAAATTTACAGTCTGCTCAGCCTGCAGGCAGCCGAGGGGTCTCAGAACATCAATAAAGGGTTAACCAGCACCTTTAAGATTTAAAGGGGTAGTAAGTGGCTCCATTAGCCTGGCTGACTGTGGCAGCCGTAGGGGTAGGGGTGGAGGCAGGGTGGATGAAGGAGTGAGAGAGACAGGAGATGAGGTGCCCTTGAGGCATCAGGCCAGGGCAAAGGAGAGAAGAGGGCTGAAGGGCAAAGTTAAAGAGTGCTGCTCAGGCATCAAATCAAAGCTACTGCTTTACCTTCCAGCCCCAACACAGAAGCAGTGCAGTCACACAAGAAAAAGAGCAGGAAACACCACAGGAAATGAGAGAGGGGGGAGGGGGGGGGGCAAAAAGGACTTTCATACCAGTGTGCCTACACAGCTTCTCAGTCTGCACATCTGAGTCTGATCAAGAATCAGTGCAGTTGTTATTCAACTGCTGGCAAATATATTCTCTGAGTTCATGAACCAATCCAATCATTAATCAGGGATATTTCCTGCTCTACTCCGTCTCTAAATTGTGACTGGATGTTGTTTGGAAGGGAGCGACATAGTGATTCTCCAATCCAGTTAAAGAATGAGTGTTTATAAAGTTGACTGTTGCCACTTACTACAGGGGGCCCTAAATGAGTTGCCTGTATGCAAGGGTGATTGGGACTGGCCAGGGTGCCTGAGGGTTTAAACCTGTGCTCATGTGTTAAGCCATTTTCCCCTTTCCTTTTTGCTTTCTGTATAATAGAAGAAATATCCACAAACCTGCTAAGAGATTATCCAAAACACACATTCAAAATGTCCAAACTGAACTGACTCTTCATTTATTATTCCTTTTTTGTGCCAAATTCTGCTCAAATTTACAAGGATGTGTCAGTTTCAAATGGAGCATGACTAAAACATCATGTTGCGGGGAAACAAAATCTTGTGCAAAAAAGGGAGAAATGACACATAACACTCCACGCATACACAAACCTTTAAGCTAAGTCCTTTCCTACCCTCTCCAGCGAGTGTAACTTTCTTTGAAGTGATAAAAGTTGACTGCAGTGACTTCCTGTGTAACTTCCCAATAACACAGGAAATATATACAGAGAAATGGTAAACTCCAAACCAGCTGGGTAGAAAAGTAAAATACACTTACATGCAAATGAGTAAACACTTGTAGAAATGCCTACACTATTTGTTTTTGTGCATGTTTCAATGATCTCACTGACCCAATGTGCAAATGAAAAGAGTGATGATAGCCACCCTCTTAATTTTCCAACCTTTTAATTCGCTAATCTACAGCTTTCATTTCAATTTGCACTTTTACAAAATGCGTTACACACAATCCCTGCTCAGCAGTTCCGCCCTGTAATAAGTGGTGGTCTCAACCCAGCACTTTAATAAATGTGTTAATTCAGAGCTCACCAGGCAGAAACAATGCCAGCATGGGAGATAAATTCCCCCAGCATTCATTTCCTCTCTCTATGTCTTATGGCTGATGCTGAGCTGGAGATGGCCCATTGGGGGTGGATGAAGATCATACATCACACTGAGGAATCTCTGCGACTCTAACATGGCTTTGTCTCCGCTCTCTGTCTGTACATCTGTTTAGGTGTGTTGAGTTTGCTGTGCAGCAATAATACCATATGGCCACTTATAGTATATGATGCATGATATAATTTGGTGGCAAAGGAATTTTGTAAAGAAATAAGGAGAATATTTACACACGCAGATGTGATTTTACCTAGAATCTTTGTAGCCGAGTATGTCAAAGCCCAAGATATAACTGCCATTTTCTAACAGGGTATGCAATGTTCTCTGTGTGTGCCAGTATGTGTGTGCGATTGTCCACTTCACACTGACGTGTGGTTTTTTTTTTTTTGATTACTAAACGAAACCCTGTGGAAACGCTGCCTCTGCTCAACCTGAACGTTTCTATTATTAACTCTCAACGCCACAAAATCCTCAAGGCGAGTATTCTGCTGGTCTGTGAGGGAAAACATCTTTACTGGATAATAGCCCTTCGTCTAATTACAATGCCCGCAATCGCACACAAACACACACACGCACACACTGCATAGAGAGTAAGGAGAGAGGGAAATGTGACATGCATTACATGAAGGTCTTTGTTTGTTATGCTAGAGTTTGTTGCAGCAGTGGTAAGCTGAGCTCATTAGTGCAGGCTGTGACAATACGGACGACACCCTATAAAGACACTTCAATCAGATACTACTCAGCTAATCACTATTGCAAAACCAGTGACTGCATTTAAAACAGCCTGGTATGTGACAATCATATTATATCATTGTGTGCACAGCATCAAGAAGTAAACTCGTGTAGTGGTCTGGGAGCACCGAGAAACAAAACGACTAATTCACTGTGTATGCATGAAGGTCAATCAGCAAGCTAAATGGAGTTAACAATGAAGCTGTGGTCCAAGACTTTCCCTTAAATATATTTAGTTTTCTGTGTTATCCTCCCTGTATTCTTTCTTCCCAGAATCTGTGTTTGCGATCTCTGATTGAGCTCAGTACACGGAGGTCAAAGGTTAAGTTGCTCACGTCTGGGATCCTTCAGAAGTCTCCTCATTCCTAACTGACCTGCACCGTAAACACAGAGCCTTGTAATCTCCTGTCCCCGCCACATAAACATGCATACATACGCACACAAAAGACTCAGGTTCCAGGCCATCGATAAAACTGCACACGACCCGACTTGTGTCACTTAGTTCCCCTCCCTCTCCCCTTTTAATGGCTTTTTGAAGGGGACTGAAAGCTTTTCTCCTGACTCTCGCCCCCCAGTTTCTTTAAACAGTTAATTAGTGCGGTTGATCTGATGGGACTGCGGTGCCTCTCAGGTCTGTCACAGACTCTGAAATGCCAGTCAGGGGGACAAAGAGACACTAATCCAGCTTAACTGACTGGCTGGAAGTAGTGAAGACAGAAGACAACTTGACTAAACATACTGTTGAATGAAAAGAGATCTAAAGGGCTGAAATCAAAAAAGGAAAATTAAAAAGCACAGCAAAAGTTGTCCGTGTTGACTCATGACTCATGAAGTCAAATTAATACCTTAGCAAAAATGAAGGATATGTATGATGAGAAGTTGTGATATATCTGTTCTAAAAGTAACATTAAAATCAATTTTTAAGTCCTACATCATGTTCTCCTTGGGCAGACCAGATATCTATATTGACACCATCATTGTAAAACTCACATTTAATGCTCCCCTTTAATGGATCCAAGGACTAATTAGCATGCATGAACCATTTCTTCCAATCGATATATCATCAATGGCAGTGCTTTCTGCATGATGAGAGCAGTAATTATCAAACATTTTTCCAAAATCCCTGAAAACTGCAGTTTCTCCAAGGAGGGCAACCAGTACCCTTCAATATAAAATAATTACTCACCATACTCTAATGCTCCCTTCCCTTCCCCTAATAAAAATATTGAGAAAGAGGTTTTGATTCAACTCAGTGATCTTCTAAAAAGGTGAATGTTTTTTTGGATTGATTCACAACATACAACATCAAAAACATCACAGCACTGAAACTGCATTGATAATTATGTTAAATGACATTTGTCTGACTACTTATTATAGTGAAACACCAGTTTTGGTATAACTTAATGCAGCCTTTGATGCTGTTGGCCATGAACCCTTTCTTGACAGACTGAAGGTGTGGTTGGGATTTTCTGGTACAGTCTTTAATTGGTTCAGATCATATATTGAAGGCCAACGCTACATTGTTATCATAGATGATCATAAATCTGAGCAGATTACCTTGACAAGAGGAGCCCCCCAGGATTTGATTCTTGGGCCGCTATTATTCAACCTGTATATGCTCCTTTGGGGTCAATTCATATGTGACAATATTGTTCCTTACAGCTATGCAGATGATATATTTACTTCTCTTTCACAAAGGGACTATGGTCCCTCAGACTCACTCTGCCAATGCTTAGAGCAAATAAATAGCCGGATGAAATCACATTTTCTTCAGTTTAAATGAGACAAAACAGAAATCCTTGTATCTGGAGTTCTTTGTCAGCTTGATTCCAGAGCTATAAAGGCAGAAACCCAAGTTACAGTTCTTGATGATTTAACTGATTCTGATCTGAGCTTCAGGAACGACATAAAGGCAATAACTAAATCTGCATTTTTATCATTTCAAACAAATAGCAAGAATTAGCGTTCTCATGTCGTGCCGGCTATGGCTCAAGGTAGTACGAGTCATCTTTCAACGGTTCGTTCCCCGGCTCCTCCTGTCCGCATGTCAAAGTGTCCTTGGGCTGTGCATGGGTTTGTGGATGAGGTTTGAATTAAATTAGATAAGATGATGGGCAGATAGCCTCTGCCATCGGCGTATGAATGTCTGTGTGAATGGGGGAATGTGACAAGTAGTGTAAAAGCGCCTTGAGTGGTCAGAAGACAACAATTTAAAACTAAGGTGCAATATAAGTACAAGTCCATTAACCATTTAATGGCCATACAATATTTAGACAACTTCAGCTCATTCAGAAGACTACTATAACTGTTCTAACAACTTTCTAACCCCAACTTATTCTGTCTATGTAAAGTGCTTTGAAATATAAATAATTGCCTTGCCTAGTTATTGATCACAGTGAAAATCAAAATGGATTTGTAAGTCTGCTCTTCATCTGAAGCACCGTGTTACTCAAGAATGGGCTTTTAGTGGGCAGAACTGTGAAAACTGCAGGAGTAACATCATAAAGAGAGGTTCATATACTCTGCTCAAGGGCTGCCTTGGATGTTATCTACTGTTTGCTACACTAAACCCAAATGCAAAATTTATAACCTTTCCATTTAAAGGTGTCGCAGTAATCAGAAAACAGTTGTTTACTGATCGCCGGGAAAGACAAAGGAATTGCATGATTACACAATTTCTTTGTTATTAAGCTTATTAAAAGATGTGACTCAATTGAGAATTGGAAGTGCAAGAGCGATGGAGAGATACTGTAGGTGGAGAGGGTAAAAAAAGAGGTACGCAGAGAGGTCATGTCTCTGGAACGATGGGGCCGAATGAAAATTACTCTGTATGAAGACGGACTGTCTGACATCCTCTTCAAAGGAGAAGTGAGACGTGGAGAGCTGTAGGAAATGCAGAATTCTGAGAAGAAGCTGTGTGGGGGGAGGATAGGGATTATTGATTAAGAGAGCAAGATTGTAAGAGGAGGCAGCCCAGCAAGGGAAAAAAAAGGTAGAGGTAAGAAGGCGGGATGAAAAGGATGACTAAAACGGCAAGAGAAAGCACAACAAGGGGAGTTGAAATCAGGTTCAGACTCAATCAGCAGGTAAAGGGGATGGAGATAGAACGGGTGGGTATATAGAGTAAGACACAATTATACTCCCACATCTCCAAAGGAAGCCTCTGGTGGCTGATGAGCGGATGGAAGTGGAATAGAGGAGCAAGCAAGGGAGATATAGTGATATTGAGGTAGTGAACATGTTCCCAGCTATCCCCAGAACCCCTGCTGTCCCTGCCAGTCAGCAGGCGTCCTGCTCTCTTCCTAATGAGTTGTTTACATCCACAGTGGTAGATCAAAACATCACCTTCAAAACCATGGTTAGCAGCATTAATATTCTCAGATACATTAAGAACCCCCCATTTGAAAAACAGGGGCAAAAACATTATTAGAGTTATAAGCACTTCTTTCCCCTTGGTTCATCCCTAATTCCTACATTTCCTATGCCTGAGGATTGTGTCAGTCTTCTTTAATGGCCGAGATTAATGTTAAGTAGCATTATGGTAATGGAGGTATCATGCAGCCCTATCCCACTTTATTAAATAAAGCTGCTTGAAAATGGATTTGATTATGGATTCTGCTGTCGTTAATGGAGCGTGGCTGAGAACAATGTTGACTTTTCTTTCTCATTATTGTTTTGATATGATGATCAGGGTGTTCCTCTTTCATGTGCGCACACCCATACTCACACACAAAAGGAGACACAGACTTCAATTAGCATCTAGTAACATATAATCTAGCATCACAGCGGGGACTTTTGCTGTGTGTGTGTGTGTGTGTGTGTGTGTGTGTGTGTGTGTGTGTGTGTGTGTGTGTGTGTGTGTAGAGGTGCAGAGCGAGACACAAAAAAAGAGACAGCAAGAAATTACTGTACTGTGTGCTCCACTGCATCCCCAGTACTCCCTTCAAATTTCACCAACAATAGAATCATACAGAGCTTTGAAAAAAGCTGCCGCACTGTAGAAGCACCCCATGAAGATCTGCAGTAGCCCAGAAATCAAAATCTCTGCTGTGAGAATTTTTAAAAATACAAACTTCTTTTGGATTACAGTATCCACAATATTATAGCTGTACCCCCTTCCGAGCGCCTGCAGATCTTTGCAGACAGGAATATGAGAGCTGTCTGGATTAGGCAAGCTTTTGTTTGAGGCTCACCACCTGTATATTTACGTGCCTGCGCATGTATCTGTGCAAGCATGCACACGTGTGGCACAGAGGCCAAACTCATAAAACCTTACCCCTGCTTTGAGGTCTCCCCTCATGGGATGATCTTTCAGTTGTCTTCCGTCTCCTCTTTTCCCACCCTCAATTTCAGCCGAGAACACAGCCCTCCCTGTTTCTTCTCCCCACGTCCCCTGAGTCGCAGACACCAGAGCACTTAACCTCAACAGCCCCCCCTCCTTACTCAGTCTGCCCCCGACACAGACGCAGCGTCACATCAACTCGGCTCATATTTAGCCCTGGATATAAAAGATTAATGGGAAGGAGGGGAATCAGTGTTCGGGTGGGTCTGCCAAAGGCTCTTCACTCCTCCAGTCAGGGAGCTCTCACTTGTGCTCCCGGGGAACTGTAGAGGGTCTGTAGTTTTTTTTGCTGAAGTGCTGAAAGGAAGAAGGCATCATGCCGAGCCTTCCACCCTGGTGTCACTTTCAGTTTACCTTCCCCTGCTGAGAATCTTCCACCAATTATTTGGGCTACAGCACACAGTGCTTCCCTTCCTGCAATAAACAATGACATCAAATACTGTGTCTTCTGGGATCTTTGAAAGAAGAAGAAAAAATAAATCTTTGAATTTTTGACAACTTTCTATGAAAAGAGGGAGCGCTAGCTGCAAATTTAAACATAGCAAGCAATGAAATTCATTGTGATACCCGTCCTACAATACCTATAGACTGTTAATTGAATATGTAGAGACTTTGTCGATAAACATTAAAGAGGGTGCTTCTTTCTATGAAGAGATATAGCCTGGAGTACGGTTACAAAAGGAAATACAATTGGATAAAAAGATAAATCAATGATGTAAGTACATTACACGGCACCGTCTATTTCTTTAAGCAGTCTCTTTAGGATGTCTGACCTGAGACACAGCAAGAGAGGCAGAGACATCCTGATGAAAAACACACACTAAGCTCCTCTCAGCACATCAAATATTAAGAGCCAATATTAGCCCTGTCTTTGTCACCCCATCACTATTGCAGGAAACGTCCTCATGAGAGTGTATGTGCACGCATGCATGTGTTTTTGTCTGTGTAGCGATGTGAAAGTAATTGTGACAGAGACATGTGTGAGTACAGTAGTTGTGAAAAGGGAAAGGTCAATCACAGGGCATTGCTTAAAAAAAAAGAAAAAAAAAAAAAGCACTCCCTCATTTCTCTGTGCTTCCTTGGGAGTTGGAGTTGAAAGTGAATATTTGTTCTTTGTGGTTTCAGCTCTCAATGTGGGAGAGGTGGTATGGGCAGCACAAAGCTGCTAAGCAGCTGACCTCATCCAGTACAGTTCATGACCACACTACTGGTGACCCCACCCATCTGAAAGTCTTTCCGTATACCCTCCCTTCACACTCCAGAAGTGTCAGAAGTTCAAATCTGTTACATTTCACTTGCATGACTGATTGTTTTGTTTTTTACTCATATGTCAATAAAACATTGAAGCAAAACACCCCCTAAAAGCCAGGTGGGGGTGGTGGTGACAGCAGAACGCTCCCAGAGGTTCAGAGGGACTTAATGGCAAGTATTTGGGCTTCAATAACTTCTTGCTTTTTTTCTGTAGCGACAGTTAAGGTCGCAGAGCGTTACAGAGTTTCACTGCGCTCACTTTCCCAAAAGCCCTCTACTCTTGTTTGGCACTTCCCCCCTCCCACGATGCCAGGACTACTTCCATGAATCCCTGAGATGCCTAAAACACACTTTTTCACAGAATAAAACAGAATATAAAATCGCTGGGAGCACTTGCCGTTTACTGCCGCAGCCGAATTGGGTTTAGAGAACACAGAAAGCTCATCCATTGACCGTTTTTGGCCACTTTGTCAGGCTTCAAAAGCAACATGGGACTCTTATTCAGCCTGTTCTGGGTAGGATGAGGTAAAGGTTGCATGTTGGAACTAGGCTGAAAGCCCACTTTGACAGAAGCACTGTGTTATGCCACCCTCCCAGAAGTACTGTGCTAGAGAGTTCATGTATTTCTGATTAGAGTAATGCGTCCATGAAAATATTGTCAAACAAATACGCAAATGTCTAAAATTAGGTAC